>NW_022204607.1:0-20000 GCF_008831285.2 Nymphaea colorata | reverse complement strand
GTTACAAGAGATTGTGTATTAGAAATCCTTTATTTTTGCAACCCGATCGCTCTTCTGACTTTGGAATGAGTTATATTTATCAGTACACCGTTTCTTATACACATTTGGTTACACTCCAGTAACTAATGGAGAACAGTGAATAGTTAGGATTTTTTTTTAAAGGAATCAATGATCCACTCGCAGGAGAGCCCTTTCCCGCATCAGGCACTAATATATTTTTAACGTCTAATTAGATCGGGTATTCGTTCGAATTCAGATAAGAACGGAAACTCGTTGCTTTTGGTTTTTCCTTATAATTGGAGCCATATAGCTCTATCCATTTATTCACTTGACCCAACTGTGAATGAATTTTGAACCGTTCTAGCTAAGAATCAAAAGGACATTTTTTACCGATCTGATATGACCAGATAAGAATGAAGTATTCTCAGAGTTATCCATTGATACGACATGCTGTTTTTTCCATTCATTCCCTTTCAGGATCAGTCGTGGTCTTACAAACTCTACCGATGGTATGGACGAATCCGCTTCATCCAAATGTGTAAAAGATCATAGCCGCACTTAAAAGCCGAGTACTCTACCGTTGAGTTAGCAACCCAGATAAGGATCTAATTACGATCGAAATAAAAATCAAGAGATTTGATTACCGGAACCAGTCAAGTCAAAATTACCGGAACCAGTCAAGTCAAAACATTGAACTAACATAAGCATAAGAATAACAGCAAGTTTAGAAGAAACTATGATTCTAAAAAATCTATACAATAAAGAAGAGCAGATTCACAGATAAGTATAGCTTTAGTAAATAAAAAAAAAGACTTCCTGTGTCACAGACGATCCCTCAAACCAATCCTTTGAATGAAGTAAAAACCAAACCTATGAAACCGCAAGAATAGATCGATTTATCTACGATCGAATTCTATTGTATTCTATTCGTTCGAGAGACCATTGTCAATACAAACGAAATATTGGGAAATCAAATCAAACAAAATACAATAAATAAACTAAATATAAATAAGATAAGGCCTTGTGTTAGATTGGCACTACAAGAAATGAAAATGAAGTGAAGTAAAGAAGAAGTAGGTAAAAAAGAATATCGTATTTATTCACTATCACTATAGGCCCCAAGATTCACCTCTTGTTTCTTGAGGTGAGGGAGTCCCAAGGAAAACCATCAGATTAATGGTAATCCCATAATTTCATGGATTTCAGTTATGACATATAATATAATCCTTTTTCTATCCCTCTCATATTCATATAAATATAAAAAGACAAAGAGATTCTTTGTCATTCTTTGTCCTTACATTATCTCAAACCATATAGGAACAATAGCGAATAGGTATGAATATAGCAAGAGAGTGGCGAAGAAACAATTAAACAAAACTAGAACTAGCTACTATACCGGTCCATCTTTTGATTTCATTAATTTCATTTTGTTTGATTAACTCGAAGTTCCTTAAATACCTCTGCCTTTTTTGAAATATCATGAACAGTTCCCGTGGGTTGAGCTCCTTTTTCAAGGAAATATAGAATAGCAGGAACATTTAAATAAGTTTGATTCTTTATCGGGTCGTAAAAGCCTACTTTCCGAAGATCTCTTCCCTCTCTTCGGGATCTGACATCAATTGCAATGATTCGATAGGTGGCTCATTGGGATAGATCGATGGGCAATACCCCCCCCCCTGGAAACGTATAGGAAGTTTTCTCCTCATACGGCTCGAGAAAGAATGATTAAAATTGATGGATATAAATCTATAGCAAACGGATCCTTGAAATCATCAATTAAATTATGATTGAAGTCGTCTTTTTTCCTTCTTCCTTCCTATAAAATAAAAATATCATTCGTCCTCATAACTCAAGTTGGGTAATTCTCAAAGGACTAAAAAAGAAATCCTTAAAAAATCCTTAAATAAATATTTATTGAGCGGTCTATAACCCCTTTTTTGTCTCGTCTGGAATATATTTCCATTTCTTACTTATTATGATCCAATCCACTTGATTGAGACAATCATTGAAAATGGTGTTTTCTTGTTTTGGAATCACTTATCCTTGAATCATTAGGTTTAGACATTACTTCGGTGATCTTTAATCTTCCGGAACGGCAGCAACATACCTTTTGGCTATTTCTTTACGTCGAAGAATCATACGAACGATTCAATTCCATTAATTCCCCTGTGATACACTTCTTTATCATCGAAATAGTCTCACCAATTACAGCAAACTTTTTTTTTATAGAAAAGTCGGTCCAATTTGACCTTTTCTATATCGAAGATATACTTACGAAGTCGTTCCAAATTATTAATTGGCACTAACCCTAGATCCTGCCTCTGATAATCATTTATTCTCGAGCTCCATCATGTACTATTTTATTTACATTACAACCCAACATCGTGGAGTAATGGTGAAACAGAACAAAATATGTCGAGCCAAGAGCATCCTCATTGAAGATGATGGATGTAAAAATCCACAGCCGATCATGTCATTCAAGTCGCACGTTGCCTTCTACCACATCGTTTCAAACGAAGTTTTACCATAACAAAAATTCCTATAATTCGGAATCGGTACGGGATTGATTCAATATGGAATTAAATCATGAATAGTCATTGATTGATCTTTTATTCTATTTTTTAATATTCTCCATGGACGCATATGTATATCTAACAAGTATCCAGTTTGCCCCCTGATTCTAGCGTATGAATCATTTATTTCACCATTTATAAGAAAGACGAATAAACAAGAAGTTAGTTAACAACCTGATCATTTGTGACAATCAGTCATGAGTGAAATGAGCCAATTCTTGCTCGAACGACTAAGCTAAACTAAAGATCTTTAATTGGATTTCCAATACCGGAAAAGAATGAGTTAGTAACTGATTAAGCCATTCCAATGAACCAGAAAGGGCCAAAGTGGTTTGATGGTAAATGATAAATTAACTAATCTCAGACTTCATCGAGTATCAAGGATTCATGAAAAATGGTTTCACATAAAAAAATCTCGTACTTTGCCATCATTGCTATTGGTGGAAAGCAGTTCTTCCGTAAAGACTCAATTTGATCTCTGAATCAATCAGCAAGTCTGTGCAATCACAACGAATAACTGTAATTACGGATATCTCTTAGACGTCAATTTGATCATTTTGATCATCATAATAACATGAAATTTAATTTTGCTTTTCCTTAAATCATCAACTGTCTAAACCAGATCAACTGTCTAAACCAGATAAATGGGACGAGAAACAAAATCTAAAACTAATTTCATTTCTTTGTTCATGAGCATCAAACATAATAAGAAATATAGTAAAAGTCAAAAAATGAATAAAAAAAGACACAGTAAAGTAAATAAGATAAAGTGAACGTCCTCGATTCATTCTTGAATCTGATTGAGAATATCAGAATCAAAGCAGCATGATCTTTTGGTATCCATCGGGTTATGTTATATATACAGCTGTTACCGCGGGTAATCGTGGATATTTTAAGGCATCACAGAAATTTCTGACCGAAACCAAAGACTGTTTGTTGTTTGTTCTTACTGAAATAGAACAATAACAATACAAAAGGGTGGCATGCTTCTTTTCGGCATATTCTGCTTTTTTGCTTCCAGAGTCGTTCGATAAAGTCAAGTAAATTAAATCCGCGATTCTGCCTACCAATGGATTTACAATTCCATTATTCATCAGTTCATTAGAACCAGATGCAAATTGGGTACAATACAATGCATCTATTCCTATTGAACTTGATTGTTTGTTGATGAAATCGGGAATAGCCACAGATATTTCAATTGATACCTTCCATTGTTGATCAGCACATCACATATCTAAAAAACATTTCATCTGGATTATATTATGAATCATGCATACCCGGTCAACCAACAAAAGAATCTTCTTTTCTTATAAGCTGTGTAAGCTGCGTGCTATACCAGTACCAGACACGTATAAGTGCAAAACAAAAAAGGTCCAGATCCGTTTTTTATTCCCATTTTTTCATTTGAGTCCAGTCTTAGGAACTCGAATCCCGTTGATGGAATTGGTACCACGAACTCGAACCCTCATTAGAATCCAAATAAAATGAATTCTCAATTGGGATAATTATTAAATGAGATACGATTACCATATCTGCTTTACCATTAATTCAAAGTTAGAAGATAGAAGAGGTTTCTTTCACATTTCGACTCAGAATGGATCATGCAGGAATCAGAATTTTCTGGATTCAAGCATAAAGTTTCTTTTGACTAACCAACTCCAATATGAACGGTACGGACATAGACTGAATAATCCAATTTTGAATTAAATCAAAAAAATATCTTTTCAACGGATCTATGTCTATGCTCCCCCCACGCCTATACCAAAATCATGGATTTTTCATACGTGTGTCAGTCATTGAAAGTGAATTCCGTGTGTAGGAAACAGAATACAGAATAGAAAGGTAAAGTCTAATTCAGAAAAGAATCATTAACATTAAAAAATCATTAACATTAAAAACCAAACTAGAAAGAAAAAAACTAGAAATAAAGAATAGATTACGATTACATTGTATCCAACATGAACCTCCTAAATAGAAATTTAGATGATTAAAGAGAACAAATAATATTTGTTGAGTTAAGATGGAATTAATCTGGGACGGAAGGATTCGAACCTCCGAGTAACAGGACCAAAACCCGTTGCCTTACCGCTTGGCCACGCCCCATTTATGTTTCTATTCAAACACGAATATACATTAATATTGGTATCGGGTGTTCGTCAATTCCAGCCCAGTATCTATGGAAGAAAGAAGTTGTTGCTGAGATTCGACACGTGTAAATCCGGAATAAAACTAAATTCATTGATCATTACATATAATTAAATTAAGATAATTAAGATATTGTATGAAAGTATGATTCCGTATAATTCAATTTGACAATTGAAGGATCTTTGATTGGGGGAATTCAAAGAAAGAAGGACTTTTTTACCTACCCTCTTTCTTGATTTTTTCCCTTCAAGAAATAACTCAATAAAAATGATATTATTCTAAGAACAAAATATTTGTTATGCCTAATATCTTTAGTTTAATCTGTATCTGTCTTAATTCTGCCCTTCAGCCGAGTGGGTTTTTCTTCGCAAAATTGCCCGAGGCTTATGCTTTTTTGAACCCAATCGTGGATTTTATGCCGGTCATACCTGTGCTCTTTTTTCTCTTAGCCTTTGTGTGGCAAGCTGCTGTAAGTTTTCGATGAGATCCTTGATACTGTTCTAGAAAGATTCATGACTTATTCAAAAAAAAAAAAAAAATATTTTACCAATTTTACCAAGAAAGATGAGATAAGTAGTGCATTAAGACAAGAACCCTCGATTCAAACATTGAACATTCTTCAATAGACTCCGTGAATCCGGATCACTCATTTCCTCATTCTGACCCTCCATCCATGGAGCGCATACGGTATTCTGAGCCCCCGCAATGCAATATCAACAAATCGCATTGTAGGTATGACGAGATTCTTTTTTTTGGTAACGAAGGAATCAGAACCTTATTTTATTACAATACAAATGAATTGAATTCCTGTTAATTCCTTTCTTTTCTAAAAACCACTTCGTTTCTTGGTATCAAAAAATGAGATGGTACAAAGGTTGAGAATCTATTCCCTTTTTCTCCCCCAACAGGTCTTGGAGATTTGTAATGCTTACTCTCAAACTGTTCGTTTATACGGTGGTGATATTCTTTGTTTCGCTCTTCATCTTCGGATTCCTGTCTAATGACCCAGGACGTAATCCTGGACGCGAAGAATAAAGAATAATAGATTTTTTCTTTCCTTTTTTGGTTTGGTTTCTAAATCCATCTTCTTAACTTAAAATTTTATCTATTCCATACATTTCATTTATTTAAATGAAATCATCAATCCAACCAAACCAAAGGGACTCGGGGTTTATAGAATGAGAAAGATAAATATCAAGTGAGCGTAGGAAACGGAGAGAGAGGGATTCGAACCCTCGGTACGAATAGCTCGTACAACAGATTAGCAATCTGCCGCTTTAGTCCACTCAGCCATCTCTCCAAATTGAAAAAAAAAAAAATGAATAATTCATATGTGACACGACGTGTGAAGTAAAGATTCATATTTCTTTTTCTTTATTCTAGAGATATATATGAATTTTATAAGAAATCCTATTTATACAACCATTCAAAACAGGTATCTCTAAAGGAAAAAAGGAAAAAAAGATCCCTCTTTGATTTTATTTCGTTCGAAAGGTTATTCTTTTGTTCTCCCGGCCTGGCTAGGCACTGGCCAGGCCATTCCCCCCCTTTTCAACCTAACCTAAAATGAGAAATTGGAAAACTCAATATGTTATTGAGTTGAAGCAGCAACAAGAGCTATTTCGATTTCTATGATATGAAGGAAATTTATTATATTGTTATTTCCTTATTTTTCCTTTGATTCATCGTTGCTTTTTTTTATTGGAATGGGAAAAGCGTATGTATGTTCCCTCAAGTACTCAAGAGACAAGCTTTGTTTTGTTTAAATAAACTTGAGCAAAAAAAAAAATGGAACTATAAACTATAACTTAACTATATATATTATTGCACAAAACTTATTTTTCTGTTCCAACCTCGCCGATTCTATCGGACCTCTGAGTAACGACTTCTACAGCAAAACAAAAAGGTTTTTTATTTATCCTCTTGCCCTATTTCATCAAGTATCCCCGGAGACAGGGCATGTCAGCACTCTAATATTCACAATATCTTGATCGCGCCTCATCTCCTTGTTCGACAAATGGGCCATTCCTATACAATAATCACAATGTAGCGGGTATAGTTTAGTGGTAAAAGTGTGATTCGTTCTATTACCAACTGAAATAGTTAAGGGTTCTTTCGGTTTGATACATTCATATTCCGATCAAAAACTTTATTTCTTATAAGGGTTTAACCCTTTCCTATCAATGCCACAATTGGGGAAGAATATAATTTTCGCGATTTGCATCCAAAAACTGGGATTATGGAATTGCGAAGCATAATTTTTTGAGTTTTCCAATTAGAATTAGATAAGTATGAGTAAAAGATCCATGGATGAAGATACAAAAGTGTATTTCTAATCGTAACTAGATCTTCGATTTTTGTAAAGGGGAGATTGAAGCCAAATAGCTATTAAACGGTGACTTCGGTTTACCGGGGCCATCGGCATATATTGTTTCAGCTCGGTAGAAATAAGATTCTTTTCCTAAGGATTCATGTCAGTAGAAATAGGGAACGAAGTAACTAGAAGGGTTTTTATAATACCCTCCTCTAGAGGGATCATCTAGAAAGCGAATAGCTTTGGATACATTCAGACAGAAAAGCTGACATAGGTGTTATGGATCGAATTTTTCTTATTCCGATTTGCTATGACTTCCTTCTTTGATTTCCATACCTTTCCATTTCCATACTAATATCATACATCGTCAATTTTTTCGTTTAGGTTACTTTACGCCCTAAATCGGGGAATCTATCCTTTATTCCATAAAGGAGCCGAATGAAACCAAAGTTTCATGTTCGGTTTTGAATTAGAGACGTTAATAGTGATGAATCGACGTCGACTATAACCCCTAGCCTTCCAAGCTAACGATGCGGGTTCGATTCCCGCTACCCGCTCGATATGAATCATAATACATCCATCATTGATTTTAATATGCGTCTTTATTCCCTAAGACGCATACAATCTGATTGTTTCTGTTTTTATCCAAACAGGGAATGGAAAGGAGGAATCAGAAAGAAGAGAATCGGGACGAGAAGCGTCCATTGTCTAATGGATAGGACAGAGGTCTTCTAAACCTTTGGTATAGGTTCAAATCCTATTGGACGCAATTTATTTACATCTATTTTGTTTGGATTGCTATTCCAAGAAACATATTTGGAATGATTCGAATCAGAGCCATTTCTTTTCTCAACAATTTATGTCGTACTAAGAGACTCTACCAAATGAAATAACCAATTTCTTTATGTTTGTTCCTGAAGTAGAAATAGTTCCATCTGCTCCTGAATAGCCTCTTTCAAAAGGGCTTCCGCTTGCTCGGTGAATACCTTGGTAGAAGATATGATTTCTTGTAACTGAGGCTTATTTGTTCTTAAATGGGTACGTAACTGAACAATAAATTTCTTTACCTGTCCAATTTCTAATTGATCAAGATATCCATTCGTTCCGGTATAAATAGTAACTATCTGTTCATCCACCGCGAGAGGGGATGATTGGGATTGTTTGAGCAACTCCCGTAATCGTTGACCTCTTGCCAATTGATTCTGAGTAGCTTTATCTAGATCGGAAGCGAATTGCGCAAAGGCTTCTAACTCTGCAAATTGAGCCAATTCTAATTTTAATTTGCCGGCTACTTGTTTCATGGCTTTAATTTGAGCTGCGGATCCTACTCTGGAGACGGAAATACCCACATTAATAGCTGGACGGATTCCAGCATTGAATAAATCCGCGGATAAGAAGATTTGCCCATCTGTAATGGAAATGACATTAGTGGGAATATAAGCCGAAACGTCCCCAGATTGAGTCTCAACTATTGGTAAAGCAGTCATACTTCCTTCGCCTAAACGAGAACTTAGTTTAGCGGCTCTTTCCAAAAGGCGGGAATGCAAATAAAAAACGTCTCCTGGATAAGCTTCGCGACCAGGTGGTCTTCTTAATAGAAGGGACATTTGGCGATAAGATTGTGCTTGTTTGGAGAGATCATCATAAATTATTAAGGTATGTCGTTGACGGTACATAAAATATTCAGCCAGAGCGGCTCCTGTATAAGGAGCGAGGTATTGTAATGTAGCAGGCGAATCCGCTGTTTCCGCTACCACAATGGTGTATTCCATTGCTCCCCGTTCCTGGAAAGTAGTCACTACCTGAGCCACGGAAGATGCTTTTTGACCAATAGCTACATAAACGCATATTACATTTTGACCTTTTTGATTGAGAATAGTATCTGTAGCTACTGCTGTTTTACCGGTCTGTCTGTCCCCAATAATTAATTCTCGCTGACCGCGTCCTATAGGGATCATCGAATCAATAGCAATAAGCCCCGTTTGAAGAGGCTCATATACGGAACGTCTCGAAATAATACCTGGAGCGGGAGACTCAATTAACCGATATTCAGAAGCTAAAATTTCACCCCTCCCATCAATAGGTTTAGCTAGGGCATTTATAACACGACCCAAATAAGCCTCACTCACCGGTATCTGAGCAATTCGTCCTGTTGCTTTCACGGAACTACCCTCTTGTATCATCAAACCGTCACCCATTAATACAACGCCAACATTATTGGATTCCAAATTCAGAGCAATACCTATCGTACCCTCTTCAAACTCTACTAATTCACCTGCCATTACTTCATCAAGACCATGAATACGAGCAATGCCGTCGCCCACTTGAAGTACGGTACCAGTGTTCACAATCTTTACTTCTCTATTATATTGCTCAATCCGTTCGCGGATAATATTACTAATTTCTTCGGCTCGAATGGTTACCATTAGTATCTCTTAATTCTTTCTAGGAAGCAAAAAAGGAGAAAAATAATACCTATCCTATAGTAGAAGGACTAATCGGTTATTTCTTTCATGGCCCCAAGTATGCCAATATTAGCACCGATGGTGCGTAAATGTAACTCGCCGTTCAAACAATTATTCAGAGTTCCTAGAGCCCCTTGTAAGGCTTGTTGGAAAACTCGTTGTTGGACCTGATTAATCGCTCTTTGTTGTTCGAAATGAATGCTTTCGTTTTTGTAATTTTCTAATTGTTCCAAATTCTGATAAGCGGCATTAATCAAATTTATCTTTTCTTGTTCTATCTCAGAGTATCCATTCACTCGAAACTCTTCCGCTTCCCTTTCCACTTTCTGTAAGCGAGCCCGTGCTTTTTCAAGCTGCTCAACGGCTCCTCCGCATAGTTCTTCTGAATTGCGAATAGTACTCAAAATCCTCTGCTTTCGATTATCTAATAAATCACTTAATGAAAGTAGATTATCTCCCCATCAATTCCACAACTTCCACGATCTCTTCCCGAACCGAACATGAATCTTTCGATTCATTTGGCTCTCACGCTCAATTAAATTACTTATACTTATGGGGCATTCCCATATCTCTTTCTTAATGAGCCTACCCTCTCTTCTCTGTTCGTATTCCAGGATATAAAAACTGATACAAGAAAACCCAGGATCTCTGGAGGGCTCTTCTGACCAGACCAAAAAAACTTGTAATTGTCAGCAAAGTCGTTTCTTTTATTTCTTCACATCCAAAAGAATTCTTTCTCATTTTATACACATAGGTCGTCGATTCAGCATTAGATAAAAAGGAAGGGGCGAGGTACCCGTTTTTCCAGTCAATGGTTCAAATCATTTTATTGATATGAGTGTTCTATATCAAATAAATTCCCAACAAAATGATTTATGCATTTTGAAACCATCTTATCTTGTACTAACGCAGTGGTAGAAAGAGTACCGTGTTGTGCTTAGACTTCAAACAGTTCAGCTTTAACCATGTTAACTAAATGGTCTCACATTATTGGTTAATAGAGAATCCAATTTACCAACGAGTCACGAAATGCTATGGTTCTTACATAGGACTTATTGATTTATTCAGAAGTAATTCGTTGAGATCGTGCACCTTTCTCTATTATTAGATTACAATAGCAAAATATAAAGTGCAGCTGGTTGGTTCCAGCCTATTCTTGAAATACACAACTCGCACACACTCCCTTTCCAAAAAAGATCAATACACCAAGCACTACACTTAGATTTATTAGATTTGTTGCTAAAATATCGGTATTAAACCCGAAACTCCCGGCGGATGGCCAGTGACCCAAAAAAACGAAAGAATCGGTTAGATTTTTCATATGCTCTCCTCTTATCTTATGGATAGGAATAGGACTAACAAAATAAAAAAAGATTTCCTTTTTTGTATCACTTCACTCCTTATTTAGATCCCCGATAAGACACTTATGAAGTCCCAAGTCTCGTGTCAATTGCGACATACCCTCCTAAAATAAATAAAAAAGGGAAAATGCTCATTCATTGGACTAAGGGCGGGAAAGAAGAAAGCGAGCGGAAGCGGATCCACTAATTCCTCAAATCAGTACTTCCCGGAGTATTGGATCAAGGAAGAAGTGATTGTAGGAGTGAAGTGTTGAGTTGATATAATTTGAAGAAGCGAAGTGGCAGGGCCAAAGCAAGAAAAGAAGTACGTATTTTTCACATTTTCACGTTTCTAGGATTACACAAAGGGATTAGCAAATAAAAGTGCTAATGCCACGACCAGCCCGTAAATTGTTAAAGCTTCCATAAAAGCCAGACTAAGCAATAAAGTACCTCGTATTTTACCCTCTGCTTCTGGTTGTCTAGCAATACCTTCTACGGCTTGGCCCGCAGCAGTACCTTGACCGACTCCGGGTCCAATAGAAGCAAGTCCTACGGCCAATCCAGCAGCAATAACGGAAGCAGCAGAAATTAGGGGATTCATGGTAAGCTCCTCACAACAAAAAATGAAGAAATGGTTAATGATATAATCAAATAAACCAATGAATTCTTATATATAATTAATGTTATTATTAATGTTATATATTTATATTATATATTAATTAGTTACATTACTTATTATTTCATATTCCATCACTAAGATCCATACAACTAAACTAAGAACTCCGAACCCAATTTGAGTTAAGAAGTGATGTGATGATATTTGATATTACTGAATCATCAGAACTACTTCAATATCTCGTTTTTATTCACTATCCAAGTCTTTGAAAATCCATATTAGTTCTTCTATTTCTTTGTTCCGAACCCACTCTTTCAATTCCTCCCTCCTTCATCTTCTCTATATGCATTCATAGGCTTAACTTCATATTCAATCCACATATACAATAAAGTCACAGACGAAAAAGGGAAGAGCTTATATATCGTAATCCATATAAATAAAGTGGAATCTATATCTATTAAAGTGGAATCTATATCTATATAATAGAAAGTTGATGGGGAATGAAATAATATAGATGGGTAGTCCATATATATGAATATCTACTATCACATATACATGTTTTCTTCCATAATGTAAACCATCGCCATCTTATTTCTATTGAATCGGATCGGACCCTGGAATCATCCTTCTAAGCATACACCGGAGTTCACATATAATATGTAATGTAGCTCGGCCCACCTAACCTACTGAATTTTTCATCTGATTCGTGAACTCTTTCTTGTCTTTGTCATTATCTCACATGGATACAAACGAAGAGATTCATCAAAGCGAATCATCCCATATCAAGATTTGATTGATTGATCCAACTCCTCTTAATTCCAATTTTGGTCAATTGTTGAATAGAATGGAATGAAATAGCAACGGTTCCGCAGAACATAGTTCTTGTTGTTTCGTCGCGCGTCCCAAACGGATAACAATTATTTATTATCCAAATTATGAATCTTCGTAATTGACTGGGCAAATAAAGGCGATGTATGACATGAATAGGAAAAAAGGGGGATCTTAGGAAAAATTGGGAATCTCCCCCTTTTTTTTACAATTCCGTAGTGTAATACGTAATATAATAAATATTAATATCGTACATATATATCTGTTCCTACTCTATATCATACATATCATAAATATAGATTGATATATCAATCATTTCCTCAAGCGGGTATCTTGAGCTACCCATGAATTATTTATTGGAATAAGATTCATGGGCTTAATTTTGAATTGATTGAAATGAAAAAAGAAAAAGCGACTGTTTGAACTTTGAAATTCAAACAAAGCATTATTTTCTTATTTCTTATTTGTACTCAATGATGACCTTCCATGGATTCACCTATATAAGCCGCGGCTAAGGTTGCAAAAATGAGAGCTTGAATACCGCTTGTGAATAATCCGAGGAACATCACAGGTATAGGAATCACTAAAGGTACTAAAGAAACAAGAACAACAACTACTAATTCATCGGCCAATATATTCCCGAAAAGTCGAAAACTAAGTGATAAAGGTTTTGTGAAATCTTCTAAGACATTAATTGGTAAAAGTATTGGAGTTGGTTGAATATATTTACCGAAATAACCCAATCCCTTTTTAGTAAGGCCTGCATAGAAATATGCCACTGACGTGGGTAAAGCTAAAGCAACAGTAGTATTTATATCATTCGTGGGTGCAGCTAACTCCCCATGAGGTAACTGTATGATTCTCCAAGGTAAAAGAGCACCTGACCAGTTAGAAACAAAAATAAATAGGAACAGAGTTCCAATAAAAGGAACCCAAGGACCATATTCTTCTTCTCCAATTTGAGTTTTGCTCACGTCTCGAATGAATTCAAGAACATATTCGAAAAAATTCTGACCGTCGGTCGGGATAGTTTGTGGATTCCGAACGGCTATAGCGGCTGAACCTAATAAGATAGCAATTACGACCCAGGAAGTTATAAGTACTTGGGCATGCACTTGGAAACCCCCTATTTGCCAATAGAAATGTTGGCCTACTTCCACGCCGGATATCTCGTATAACCCCTTTAGTGCGTTGATGGAACATGGTAGAACATTCATATTACCCTCTGACAGAAATGGAACTTAAGAAGGAATTATTTTGATTCAACCATTTATACTAATTTAACTTAACCATATATTTCAGATATTAATTAATGAATTAATCACGTAATATATCCCCGGCAATGAAAATCTCCTTTTTCACATTCAGGAATAGTAAGAATAACCGATTCAATGAATCTCTGGGTTTCCCGAAGCGAAGTAATTGACTTATCTTATTATTAATCAACGACTTCTTATATAGCTAGAACGTCCCTGACAAATTGCGGATACTAATTTGTTAAGAATCAATCGGATGGAAGCTATAGCGTCATCGTTGGCTGGAATCGGAATATCTGCGAGATCTGGATCACAATTTGTATCGATTAAACAAATAGTTGGAATACCCAAAGTGACGCATTCTCGAAGGGCCGTATATTCTTCTTGCTGATCAATGATGATTACAATATCGGGTAACCCCGTCATATATTTGATACCGCCCAGATATGTTTGAAAGTGAGATAATTGTCTCTTCAATATTGCTGCATCCCGTTTCGGGAGACGACTGAGTTGCCCCATCTCGGCTCTCACTCTCAAGTCCCTGAACTTCTGAAGCCTCGTTTCCGTAGTGGACCAATTCGTTGACATACCACCGAGCCATTTTTTATTGACATAATGACACCGAGCCCTTATTGCAGCTGATGCTACCGAATCAGCTGCCTTATCTTTCGTACCAACTATTAGGAAGTGTTTTCCTCTACTTGCTGCGTCAAAAACTAAATCACAGGCTTCTGATAAAAAACGAGCAGTTCTCGTAAGATTTGTAATATGAATACCTTTACGCTTTGCAGAGATGTAAGGTGCCATTCTAGGATTCCATTTCCTAGTACCATGACCAAAATGAACCCCCGCTTCCATCATCTCTTCCAAATGGATGTTCCAATATCTTCTTGTCATTTATCCCCACACTTCCTCTAAAAAAAAGAGACGAGGTACCCTGAAATAAATAATTGTTCCAATGGAACCTTCTACCGCGGGTTAACCGTTGATACACGGTCCAAGCTTCATTATGAATTCCTTTACCCTTGGTTTCGATATTCTCTTTATTAACAAATGACCATTATATTAGCTTAGCTAATAATGAATCCGCTCTTATGAACGATTGGATTAGATCCCATAGCATAGAATGGTTGTTCTGATGTATTATGGAAACTCTTTGGCTTTGGGATGCAAGAACAAAATAATTCTCTGTGGTGGAACAGAATATCTCTCATTTCCCCCCCGAAAAAATTCTTCTTTGTATTTCCAAAGGAATGTTGTTGTATTCCCTTGAACGGTGAACGAATCGTTTGAATCCGGTACCAACGGGTATCATCCCCCCAGAACAACATTCTCTTTCAGACCTTTCAACCAATCAATACGACCCCGGAGAGCGGCTTTTGCTAAAACTCGAGCGGTTTCCTGAAAACTAGCTTCTGATATGAAACTTTGAGTATTCAGAGATGCTCTCGTTATTCCCAATAAGACGGCTCGGTAACAAATAGCCTCTTCCAAAGCACGACCTGCTCGTTCTGCTCGCAACAATCCGATTAGTTCCCCGGGTGAAAAAACATTAGACATTCCATCTTCTGAAACCAACACTTTTGATGTTATTTGTCGTACAATAATCTCTATATGCTTATTATGAATCTGTACCCCCTGGGATCGATAAACCTTTTGGATCTTATTAACCAAAGAAATACGACTTTGCGCTATGGTGAGTTCAGCACCAATCAGGAATCCCCAAGGAATTCCAAGAATTCCTGTTATATGTTCGTTCCAACCTTCAACCCTTTTTTCTAGGTTCATCGATATTGAATCAATCGAACGAACTTCTAACACTTGTTCAACCTTTGGAAGGCCGTGAGTTATATCACCAGATCTCGATTTTCATATATAAATGTAACTAATGTATCTCCTTCGTAAAAGATTTCTCCATAATCACCATGAACGGTTGCTCCTCGGGTCGCCAAATAGGGTTTAGCTGATCTTATTATGAAAGAGTCAAGATAAACCATTATAACTTGACCAGATTTTATGCGTGTTCCGTGTTTGGATAGACATACATTTTCACAAATAAACTGTCCGAGGCTCATTATTCTGGTTGTGGATGTCTCCTCACAATAATCGTGAGGGAGAAAGCACGAACCGAATAGATTAAAAATGATGTCACTGCATGGATTTGCATTAGAGATTCTCCCGTTTTCGTCCACTAAATAATACTTAAGTAGTTGGAAAGTCTGTTTTGGATTATTATTATCCAGTATTAAATATTTATTTAACAAGATCTCATTATGAGTTATTGAATGATAAGATGGGGAAAAATTATGAATTTTAGGTACAG
This sequence comes from Nymphaea colorata, assembly GCF_008831285.2. NCBI lineage: Eukaryota > Viridiplantae > Streptophyta > Magnoliopsida > Nymphaeales > Nymphaeaceae > Nymphaea > Nymphaea colorata. Next base: position 4,137 of record NW_022204607.1, on the reverse strand, counting down.
TACCTAAGGGACCCAACAAATTAAGAATTGGAATCGGGTATCCTCTTTTTCTTTAATTGATTCTTTGGTCACATTGTGATATTTCGAAACATTGATGCGAGAACAATTAGATGATGAAAAAACTATAAGAGATTGGCCTTCTTTATTTCTATTAAGAAATGTACGAACGGTTCCTTGATGTTGACTAAGTGATTGAATTTTAACCTTGGAAGAAAAAAGATTGGTATTGGCGCAATATGACCCAGTATCAGGAATCACTGAACCTGGTCTATCATTCCTCTTTCCGGTATACAAAATAGGAGACTTCACCAATTCAATTCTTATGAAATATCGAATCAGATCATTTGCCCTTACTTCAGCAGAAGAAGCCTGAACCTTTTCTATAGAACCTTTTCTGTCTTGGTCCAAATTCAATACTAAACAAGTACGAACCAATTGAATACTTGTATGGGAAATTCCTCGAATTGGTTTGCCATCCCCATAAAGGATATAATTGACAACTTGGAGTCGCAAATTATCCTTTTCCTGTAACATATCCCAGGGAAAAGCGTTACTAGATTTATCCCATCAGCTATTTCATATGTCACTACGGGTCGTACTGAAACAAAATATTTTTTCTTGATAGGTGTGATCCGTTGGACATAGACCCAATTTTTCCCTTCCCAATTTTTCCCCTTTGATCCCTTATCCATTTTTTTTCTTGCTCCTGGTGGTATCAAGATCCCAATGTGTCGGGATATCTTATCTGTTTCTCCAGGAAAATGGATACCTCCAGAAAAGATTTTCAGTTCAATCTTTTTTTTTTTTTTTTCTATTCGGACCAATCCACCTATTTGGCTTCTTGTATTAAACGTAATTCGTGTATCTACTCCAATGATACTATTGTTCCGTACCATTATGGATGAAGACCCGGGCAAGATATGGACTTCTTCGGGAATGACAAAAAATCGATCTACTTTCATTTGTATTTCGGTCTAGATTCTTTTGGTCTTCGATACTCAATCAGACCCTCTTTTTTGACGATTGAATCGACCTCTATGATGCCATATTTGTAATTCCCGAACTGCTTCTTCTGTATCGTGGATCGTCGAAATAAGCAAGAATACTATTTCTACGTAAAATACCATTTGCGGGTATTTCAACCGTGATACTAGTACTAGAATGAGGCGTTAATTCCTTCTCCCGTTCCGGATCATATTGGAATGGTATGATGAATCTATTTCTTCGCCTCTTCGCCAATAAATAAGAATTCTCTTGGAGAATGGCGGGATATATGAAATCCCCATCACCTTTGGATATGACTCGCTCAGATCCTGCTGCATAATCAGAAATCCTTCGCCCTTTTCTCGCCAGGGGATCCGAGCCAAACAATTTGTGTCTCACTCGATTATTATTCACCGAGAAGTCAGAAATGGATCTCTCTTGGACAGAAAGAGATTGAACATTCATTTGATCTTGATCCTTGTGGAGTGAAAAGGCACTAGACTGGATTTGCACGGACCCCCCGATAAGATCCATAAATGACTTGTTTTGGGTAAGAATGAACATTACCGTGTGTATATTCAGGTGCATGGTACACACCGGTACTCCAATGCATTTCTCCCTCTGAGTCAGAATAAATATGTTTTCGAACCCTCTCTTTAAAATGGAAAGTGGATGTTCCAGCACGAATCTCAGCAATCACTTGTTCTGATTCCACATATTGATCATTTTGAACCAAAAGAAAACTTTTGGTGGAATATTCACACTATGTATAATATCCTGACTCTCAATAGTCACATATAGGTCTACATAGCAGAGAAAGGCAGGATGTCCATGACGTGTGCGTGTGGGATGAACCAAATCCTCATGAATTGATTTTTCCATTAGAAGGAGCTCGTACATGTTCCGCAGTACCACCTGTGAATACTCCACCGGTATGAAAAGTTCTTAATGTTAGTTGAGTCCCTGGTTCTCCAATGGATTGACCCGCAATAATACTACTGCTTCTCCCAATCAACCAGGTCACCATGAGTGGGACTCCGACCATAGCATAATCGACAGATCCAAGATGCACTTCGGCAAGTGAAGGAGTTCGAATATATATTGGCTGCGCCCGAGAGGTCATGAATCGATGACAAGCCCAATCCCAATATCTTGATTTCTGGTAGCAATGCATCGTAGACCTAGATATACATCGTTTGCTAATACGCGACCTATTAGCGTTGGATCAAAATTCTTTCCGTCATCCCCTTTCGAAGACTCACGAAATACCTCGGGTACTTCCACAATCCGTTCTACGTACAACAATATGTTGAACTACTTCAACAAGTCTACGCGTGAGGTATCCAGCGTCTGACGTTCGTACAGCAGTATCCACAACTCCTTTGCGGGCTCCGTAGCAGGAAATTGTATATTCCGTTAAAGAAAGTCCTTCGCGTAAATTGCTTTGAATGGGTAAATCAATCATTTGTCCTGGGGATCTGACATTAATCCTCTCATACCTACTAATGGTGGACCTGAGATGCATTTCCTCTAGCTCCAGAATAGGACATTATATGAACTGGATTTGAAGGATCAGTCATCTTAAAATTAAGATTCATTCTTGTCTCAAATATTCACTGTGGCATACCATATCTCGATGATGACGTAATTTTTCTACCGCATGTACATTCCATAATGATGGTGCTTTTCCAAAATCAAACTTTGTTGTTCAGCATCTTGGACTAACCATCTCTTAGAAGTGTTGTTAAAAGATCATCAATTCCTAATGAAATGGATGTAGCGGTGGCTGCTGAAACCCAGAGTTTTTACTTGATCCAGAATGTGTGATGTATAGGCTATTCCGAATGATCTATTAATCTGCTAATAAGCCGTTTCATGGCAGTTCCATCTATCACTTTATTGTGAAAGACCAGATCGGCCCGTTCTGCCATAAGTACCTCCATATTCTATGAGTAGGATTCGACAATGGTTTGAGTCAGTGATACTAAGACTTCCTTTCCTCGATCTTGATTCACTTACAAATTCAGGAATTATGATACTAGTTGAACCAGACCGAACTAGATTCCGAGAGATATCACATATCAGGTACCATATGAATAGGACCGACAAAACCCCTGTACGGCTTCTTCTATTTCTCGATAAAAGGAAATATGGCCAACAGTAGTTCGAATGTATATACAAAGCATTCCTTTTTTACACTTCTTACTACTCGATAGTGATCATAAATCTCATGATAAGTGCCCAAAGATTCATATTGAACTTCGATGGAACTTCTCTATTTATTGAGGCAATGACACGTTGATCTAGTCGCCACCGTAGCCATAAAGTACTATATAAATCGATCCCTTTCTGCGATAGCCCCAAGTCATCGTAGGAACTACAAAAAATAGGGTTTTTCCTTTCCTATACTCATATTTACTATATCAATTCTTTCATTTGGTAGTTTCTGGGTTACATGGATTATACCTTTTTGCACAAATATCCTCTACGATCCCATCGTTAATACATAGAGCCCATAGCATATCTTGAGTGGGTACGGAAATGGGATCCCCAATGGCTGGAGACAGAGATCGTATGAAAAACATAAGTAAACGAGCTTCTGCTGAGCTTCCAAAATAAAGGTACATGAACAGCCATTGATCTCCATCGAAGTCCGCATGAATCCCCTTACAAACCCAATGGATGTAAACAAATAGCTCGTCCTCCACTAAATAGGTTGAACGCCTGTAGCCTAATCTATGCAAAGTGGTGCTCTATTCAACAATACAGGATCCCTGCATAACTTTTAGTATTTCCATACAATGGGTTCTTTTCCCGAATTTACTTTTAGCAAGTCCTATGTTGGAAGCAAGATGTTGTCTGATTAGACACAATTACCAATGTCTGAAAAGCTCTATTGCTATTTCTCGAGGTAATCCACATTGATGCAGTGAAAGCGAAGGGCCTACCACAATGACGGAACGACCCGAATAATCGACCGTTTACCAAGTAGAGTCTCGCGAATCTTCCCTCTTTGCCTTCAATTACATCTGAAAACGACTTGTAAACTTTATTGTGACCGTCCCTCATTGGTTGTCCGCGGATCCCATTATCAAGAAGTGTATCTACAGCTTCTTGTACCAATTTTCCTGACACATTACTAATTCCCCCGGC
>NW_022204606.1:0-23429 GCF_008831285.2 Nymphaea colorata | reverse complement strand
TGATACGAACTTGTGATTTCAAACCTTTAGATCGTGCACTATAGTTGTAACAATAAATTCAACTCATCGGACTACCTACACGCGTTTGTATCCACATGAACTTGTGATTCAATCATTTAAATCATTTATTATATATGTATTCCAAACGAACTTATGGTATCAAAGCCACTAGGTCATTCTATACGTAAGTAAGAAATGGTCACCCACATTCAATTAAATACAAGTGATCAATTATATGTAATAACAAGTGAAAATGAATCACTTAATCTCTCAATTAAATATAAGTGATCAAATATATGTAATAACAAGTGAAACACATTAGGTTACTTACAAGACACCAAATGAATCCTCCAATATCATTCATTTTCATACAAACCTATGATTTTAATTACTAAATCATTTAATATAGAAGTAACAACAAATTAAGCACATTCAATTACGTATGTGTGATAAAATGAATCACTTAAATCCCACTCGTATTGATACGAACTTGTGATTTCAATTCCTTACATCGATCACCATAGAAGTAAGAACTAGTTCAACTTATTGAACTAACTACAATGGATCAAACTAATGCATAGGTCTCCTTTATATCCATACAAACTTGTAAGTTTTAATCATTTAAATAATTGATCAAAGATGTAATAAATAGTGAAACACAATAGGTTAACTACAAGACACAAAATGAATCACTCGAATCTCATTCATTTTCGCACAAACTTGTGATTTCAATCTACTAAATCATTTATTATAGACGTAACAACAAGTTAAACACATTCACTTAAGTATGCATGATTATATGAATCACTTAAATCTCACTTGTATTCGTACGAACATGTGATTTCAATCTTTTAGAACGTTCCCTATAGATGTAACAACAAATTCAACTCATCGGACTAACTACACGTGTACAAATATAGTGACTTCAACCATTTGTATCCATATAAACTTGTGATTTCAACCATTTAAACCATTCATTATAGATGTAATAACAAGTGAAATACATTAGATTAACTATAAGGGACCAATATAGTGACTTGACTATCATAATTTCCAAACGGACTTCTTTTTTCAAGTAACTAAGTCATTCTATACGTATGTAACAAATGGTTACGCACATTCAATTAAATATAAGTTATCAAATGTATGTAAGAACAAGTAAAAATTTATCACATAATCTCTCGATTAAACATAAGTGATCAAATGTATGTAATAACAAGTGAAACACATTAAGTTACCTGTAAGACACCAAATGAATCACTCGAATCTCATTCATTTTCATATAAACCTATGATTTGAATTTACTAAATCATTTAATATAAACGTAACAACAAGTTAAGTACATTCAATTAAATATGTGTGATCAATTGAATTACTTAAATCCCACTCGTATTGATGTGAACTTATGCATTAGTCACTATAGATGTAACAACATGTTTAACTTATCGTACCAATACGAGAAAGGATCAAACTAATGCATAGGTCTCCGTTATATACATACAAACTTGTGAGTTTTAATTATTTAAATCATTGATCATGGATGTAATAACATGTGAAACACGTTAGATTAACTATAAGACACCAAATCAATCACTCGAATTACATTCACTTTCATACAAACTTGTGATTTCAGTTCACTTAATCAAGCAACATGGATGTAACAATAAGTTAAGCACATTCAATTAAGTATGTGTGATCATTTGAATCACTTAAATCGCACTTGTATTGATACGAACTTGTAATTGTAATCCTTTAGATCGTGCACTATAGTAGTACAAATACGAGTCAGATTTAAGTGATTCATATGATCACGCATACTTTATTGAATGTACTTGACTTATTGTTATATCCATGTTAAATGATTTAGTAGATTGAAATCACAGGCTTGCATGAAAATGAATGAGATTTGAGTGATTCATTTGGTGCCCTATTGCTAACCTAATTCACTTGTTAAGCACATTCAATTAAATTACAAGTGAAACACATTAGGTTAACTATATGACACTAAATGAATCACTTGTTAAGGACATCCGTATAAGAGTCATTATAAATGTAACAACTAGTGAAACACATTAGGTAAACCATAAGACACCAAATGAATCACTCGAATCTCATTCATTTTCATACAAACTTGTGATTTCGATCTACTAAATCATTTAATATAGATATAACAACAAGTTAAACACATTCAATTAATCATACATGATCATATGAATCATTTAAATCTCACTTGTATTGGTACGAACGTGTGATTTCAATCCTTTAGATCGTTCACTATAGATGTAACAACAAATTCAACTCATCGGACTAATTACACGCATTCAAAGTAATGCATAGATCCCATTTGTATTCATATGAACTTGCAATTTCAATCATTTAAATCATTCATTATAATGTAATAACAAGTGAAATACACTAGATTAACTGTAAAAGACCAACTTAATGACCTGACACTCATTCTTTTCCAAACGAACTTCTTATTTCAAGCCTGTAAGTCATTCTATACGTATGTAACAAATGGCTACGCACACTCAATTAAATATATTGATCAAATATATGTAATAATAAGTGAAAATGAATCATTTAATCTCTCAATTAAATATATGTGATCAAATATATGTAATAACAAGTGAAACATATTAGGTTACCTACAAGACACCAAATGAATCACTCAAATCTCATTCATTTCCATACAAACCTATGATTTCAATATACTAAATCATTTAATATAGACGTAACAACAAGTTAAGCACATTCAATTAAGTATGCGTGATCAAATGAATAACTTAAATCTCACTCGTATTGAGACGAGTGATTTAGTGTGCGTACAAACTACAAGGGATCAAGCTAAACTAATTCATAGGTCTCCTTTACATCCATATAAACTTGTGGGTTTTTATCGTTTAAATCGTTGATCATAGATGTCATAACGAGTGAAACACATTAGGTTAATTATAACACACCAAATGAATCACTCAAATCTCATTTATTTTCACACAAACTTGTGATTTGAACTCACTTAATCTAGCAATATGTATGTAACAACAAGTTAAGCACATTCAATTAAGTATGTGTGATCATTTGAATCACTTAAATCGCACTTGTATTGATACGAACTTGTGATTTCAATCCTTTAGATCGTGCACTATAGTTGTAACAATAAATTCAACTCATCGGACTAACTACACGCGTTTGTATCCACATCAACATGTGATTTCATTCATTTAAATCATTTATTATATATGTATTGCAAACAAACTTCTGGTATCAAAGCCACTAGGTCATTCTATACGTAAGTAAGAAATGGTCACCCACATTCAATTAAATACAAGTGATCAATTATATGTAATAACAAGTGAAAATGAATCACTTAATCTCTCAATTAAATATAAGTGATCAAATATATGTAATAACAAGTGAAACACATTAGGTTACTTACAAGACACCAAATGAATCACTCCAATATCATTCATTTTCATACAAACCTTTGATTTTAATCTACTAAATCATTTAATATAGACGTAACAACAAGTTAAGCACATTCAATTACGTATGTGTGATAAAATGAATCACTTAAATCCCACTCGTATTGATACTAACTTGTGATTTCAATTGCTTACATCGATCACCATAGAAGTAAGAACTAGTTCAACTTATTGAACTAACTACAAGGGATCAAACTAATGCATAGGTCTCCTTTATATCCATACAAACTTGTAAGTTTTAATCATTTAAATCATTGATCAAAGATGTAATAAAAGGTGAAACACAATAGGTTAACTAAAAGACACCAAATGAATCACTCGAATCTCATTCATTTTCGCACAAACTTGTAATTTCAATCTACAAAATCATTTATTATAGACGTAACAACAAGTTAAACACATTCAATTAAGTATGCATGATTATATGAATCACTTAAATCTCACTTGTATTCGTACGAACATGTGATTTCAATCCTTTAGAACGTTCCCTATAGATGTAACAACAAATTCAACTTATCAAACTAACTACACGTGTACAAATATAGTGACTTCAACCATTTGTATCCATATAAACTTGTGATTTAAACCATTTAAATCATTCATTATAGATGTAATAACAAGTGAAATACATTATTTTAACTATAAGGGACCAATATAGTGACTTGACTCTCATTCATTTCCAAACGGACTTCTTTTTTCAAGTAACTAAGTCATTCTATACGTATGTAAAAAATGGTTACGCAAATTCAATTAAATATAAGTTATGAAATGTATGTAAGGACAAGTAAAAATGAATCACAAAATCTTTCGATTAAACATAAGTGATCAAATGTATGTAATAACAAGTGAAACACATTAAGTTACCTGTAAGACACCAAATGAATCACTCGAATCCCATTCATTTTCATATAAACCTATGATTTGAATTTACTAAATCATTTAATATAAACGTAACAACAAGTTAAGTACATTCAATTAAATATGCGTGATCTTATGCATTTATCACTATAGATGTAACAACATGTTTAACTTATCGTACAAACTAGAAAGGATCAAACTAATGCATAGGTCTCCTTTATATCCATATAAACTTGTGAGTTTTAATTATTTAAATCATTGATCATGGATGTAATAACATGTGAAACACGTTAGAGTAACTATAAGACCCCAAATGAATCACTCGAATCACATTCACTTTCATACAAACTTGTGATTTCAGTTCACTTAATCAAGCAACATGGATGTAACAATAAGTTAAGCACATTCAATTAAGTATGTGTGATCACTTGAATCACTTAAATCGCACTTGTATTGATACGAACTTGCAATTTCAATCCTTTAGATCGTGCACTATAGTCGTACCAATACGAATCAGATTTAAGTGATTCATATGATCACGCATACTTTATTGAATGCACTTGAGTTATTGTTATATCCATGTTAAATGATTTAGTATATTGAAATCACAGGCTTGCATGAAAATGAATGAGATTTGAGTGATTCATTTGGTGCCCTATTGCTAACCTAATTCACTTGTTAAGCACATTCAATTAAATTACAAGTGAAACACATTAGGTTAACTATATGACACTAAATGAATCACTTGTTAAGGACATCCGTATTAAGAGTCATTATAAATGTAACAACTAGTCAAACACATTAGGTAAACCATAAGACACCAAATGAATCACTCGAATCTCATTCATTTTCATACAAACTTGTGATTTCGATCTACTAAATCATTTAATATAGACGTAACAACAAGTTAAGCACATTCAATTACATATGTGTGATAAAATGAATCACTTAAATCCCACTCGTATTGACACGAACTTGTGATTTCAATTCCTTACATCAATCACCATAGATGTAAGAACTAGTTCAACTTATTCAACTAACTACAAGGGATCAAACTAATGCATAGGTCTCCTTTATATCCATACAAACTTGTAAGTTTTAATCATTTAAATCATTGATCAAAGATGTAATAACAAGTGAAACACAATAGGTTAACTACAAGACACCAAACGAATCACTCGAATCTCATTCATTTTCGCACAAACTTGTGATTTCAATCTACTTGTTTTCGTACGAACATGTGATTTCAATCCTTTAGAACATTCCCTATAGATGTAACAACAAATTCAACTCATCGGACTAACTACACATGTACAAATATAGTGACTTCAACTATTTGTATCCATATAAACTTGTGATTTCAACCATTGAAATCATTCATTATAGATGTAATAACAAGTGAAATACATTATTTTAACTATAAGGGACCAATATAGTGACTTGACTCTCATTCATTTCCAAACGGACTTCTTTTTTCTAGCCACTAAGTCATTCTATACGTATGTAACAAATGGTTACGCACATTCAATTAAATATAAGTTATCAAATGTATATAAGAACAAGTAAAAATGAATCACATTATCTCTCGATTAAACATAAGTGATCAAATGTATGTAATAACAAGTGAAAAACATTAAGTTACCTGTAAGACACCAAATGAATCACACGAAATGAATCACTCGAATCACATTCATTTTCATTCAAACTTGTGATTTCTGTTCACTTAATCAAGCAACATGGATGTAACAATAAGTTAGGCACATTCAATTAAGTATGTGTGATCATTTGAATCACCTAAATCGCACTTGTATTGATACGAACTTGTAACTTCAGCCCTTTAGAACGTACACTATAGTCGTACCAATACGAGTCAGATTTAAGTGATTCGTATGATCACGCATACTTTATTGAATGTACTTGACTTATTGTTATATCCATGTTAAATGATTTAGTAGATTGAAATCACAGGCTTGCATGAAAATGAATGAGATTTGAGTGATTCATTTGGTGCCCTATTGTTAACTTAATTCACTTGTTAAACACATTCAATTAAATTACAAGTGAAACACATTAGGTTAACTATATGGCACCAAATGAATCACATGTTAAGGACATCCGTATTAAGAATCATTATAAATGTAACAACTAGTCAAACACATTAGGTAAACCATAAGACACCAAATGAATCACTCGAATCTCATTCATTTTCATACAAACTTGTGATTTCGATCTACTAAATCATTTAATATAGATGTAACAACAAGTTAAACACATTCAATTAAGCATGCATGATCATATGAATCATTTAAATCTCACTTGTATTGGTACGAACGCGTGATTTCAATCCTTTAGATCGTTCACTATAGATGTAACAAAAAATTCAACTCATCGGACTAATTACACGCATTCAAAGTAATGCATAGATCCCATTTGTATCCATATGAACTTGCGATTTCAATAATTTAAATCATTCATTATAAATGTAATAACAAGTGAAATACACTAGATTAACTGTAAGGGACCAACTTAATGACCTGACCCTCATTCATTTCCAAACGAACTTCTTATTTCAAGCCACTAAGTCATTCTATACGTATGTAACAAATGGCTACGCACACTCAATTAAATATATTGATCAAATATATGTAATAACAGGTGAAAATGAATCATTTAATCTCTCAATTAAATATATGTGATCAAATATATGTAATAACAAGTGAAACATATTAGGTTACCTACAAGACACCAAATGAATCACTCAAATCTCATTCATTTCCATACAAACCCATCACGCATACTTTATTGAATGCACTTGAGTTATTGTTATATCCATGTTAAATGATTTAGTAGATTGAAATCACAGGCTTGCATGAAAATGAATGAGATTTGAGTGATTCATTTGGTGCCCTATTGCTAACCTAATTCACTTGTTAAACACATTCAATTAAATTACAAGTGAAACACATTAGGTTAACTATATGACACTAAATGAATCACTTGTTAAGGACATCCGTATTAAGAGTCATTATAAATGTAACAACTAGTGAAACACATTAGGTAAACCATAAGACACCAAATGAATCACTCGAATATCATTCATTTTCATACAAACTTGTGATTTCGATCTACTAAATCATTTAAAATAGATGTAACAACAAGTTAAACACATTCAATTAAGCATGCATGATCATATGAATCATTTAAATCAACTTGTATTGGTACGAACGTTTGATTTCAATCCTTTAGATCGTTCACTATAGATGTAACAACAAATTCAACTCATCGGACTAATTACACGCAATCAAAGTAATGCATAGATCCCATTTGTATCCATATGAACTTGCGATTTTAATCATTTAAATCATTCATTATAGATGTAATAACAAGTGAAATACACTAGATTAACTGTAAGGGACCAACTTATTGACCTGACTCTCATTCATTTCCAAACGAACTTCTTATTTCAAGCCACTAAGTCATTCTATACGTATGTAACAAATGGCTACGCACACTCCATTAAATATATTGATCAAATATATGTAATAACAAGTGAAAATGAATTATTTAACCCTCAATTAAATATATGTGATCAAATATATGTAATAACAACTGAAACATATTAGTTACCTACAAGACACCAAATGAATCACTCAATCTCATTCATTTCCAGACAAACCTATGTTTTCAATATACTAAATCATTTAATATAGACGTAACAACAAGTTAAGCACATTCAATTAAGTATGCGTGATCAAATGAATCACTTAAATCTCACTCGTATTGAGACGAGTGATTTAGTCTGCGTATGGATACAAATGAATGAGATGTAACAACATGTTCAACTTATTGAACAAACTACAAGGGATCAAACTAAACTAATTCATAGGTCTCCTTTACATCCATATAAACTTGTGAGTTTTTATCGTTTAAATCGTTGATCATATATGTCATAACGAGTGAAACACATTAGGTTAATTATAAGACACCAAATGAATCACTCAAATCTCATTTATTTTCACAAAACTTGTGATTTGAATTACTTAATCTAGCAATATGTATGTAACAACAAGTTAAGCACATTCAATTAAGTATGTGTGATCATTTGAATCACTTAAATCGCACTTGTATTGATACGAACTTGTGATTTCAATCTTTAGATCGTGCACTATAGTTGTAACAATAAATTCAACTCATCGGACTAACTACACGCGTTTGTATCCACATAACATGTGATTTCAATCATTTAAATCATTCATTATATATGTATTCCAAATGAACTTCTGGTATCAAAGCCACTAGGTCTTTCTATATGTAGTAAGAAATGGTCACGCACATTATTAAATACAAGTGATCAATTATATGTAATAACAAGTGAAAATGAATCACTTAATCTCTCAATTAAATATAAGTAATCAAATATATGTAATAACAAGTGAAACACATTAGGTTACTTACAAGACACCAAATGAATCACTCCAATATCATTCATTTTCATACAAACCTATGATTTTAATCTACTAAATCATTTAATATAGACGTAACACAATTAAGCACATTCAATTACGTATGTGTGATAAAATGAATCACTTAAATCCACTCGTATTGATACGAACTTGTGATTTCAATTCCTTACATCGATCACCATAGATGTAAGAACTAGTTCAACTTATTGAACTAACTACAAGGATCAAACTAATGCATAGGTCTCCTTATATCCATACAAACTTGTAAGTTTTAATCATTTAAATCATTGATCAAAGATGTAATAACAAGTGAAACACAATAGGTTAACTACAAGACACCAAATGAATCACTGAATCTCATTCATTTTCGCACAAACTTGTGATTTCAATCTACTAAATCATTTATTATAGACGTAACAACAAGTTAAACACATTCAATTAAGTATGCATGATTATATGAATCACTTAAATCTCACTTGTATTCGTACGAACATGTGATTTCAATCCTTTAGAACGTTCCCTATAGATGTAACAACAAATTCAACTCATCGGACTAACTACACGTGTACAAATATAGTGACTTCAACCATTTGTATCCATATAAACTTGTGATTTCAACCATTTAAATCATTCATTATAGATGTAATAACAAGTGAAATACATTAGATTAACTATAAGGGACCAATATAGTGACTTGACTCTCATTCATTTCCAAACGGACTTCTTTTTTCAAGCACTAAGTCATTCTATACGTATGTAACAAATGGTTACGCACATTCAATTAAATATAAGTTATCAAATGTATGTAAGAACAAGTAAAAATGAATCACATAATCTCTCGATTAAACATAAGTGATCAAATGTATGTAATAACAAGTGAAACACATTAAGTTACCTGTAAGACACCAATGAATCACTCGAATCCCATTCATTTTCATATAAACCTATGATTTGAATTTACTAAATCATTTAATATAAACGTAACAACAAGTTAAGTACATTCAATTAAATATGCGTGATCAATTGAATCACTTAAATCCCACTCGTATTGATGTGAACTTGTGCATCGATCACTATAGATGTAACAACATGTTCAACTTATCGTACAAACTAGAAAGGATCAAACTAATGCATAGGTCTCCTTTATATCCATATAAACTTGTGAGTTTTAATTATTTAAATCATTGATCATGGATGTAATAACATGTGAAACACGTTAGGTTAACTATAAGACACCAAATGAATCACTCGAATCACATTCATTTCATACAAACTTGTGATTTCAGTTCACTTAATCAAGCAACATGGATGTAACAATAAGTTAAGCACATTCAATTAAGTATGTGTGATCATTTGAATCACTTAAATCGCACTTGTATTGATACGAACTTGTAATTTCAATCCTTTAGATCGTGCACTATAGTCGTACCAATACGAGTCAGATTTAAGTGATTCATATGATCACGCATACTTTATTGAATGTACTTGACTTATTGTTATATCCATGTTAAATGATTTAGTAGATTGAAATCACAGGCTTGCATGAAAATGAATGAGATTTGAGTGATTCATTTGGTGCCCTATTGTTAACCTAATTCACTTGTTAAGCACATTCAATTAAATTACAAGTGAAACACATTAGGTTAACTATATGACACCAAATGAATCACTTGTTAAGGACATCCGTATTAAGAATCATTATAAATGTAACAACTAGTGAAACACATTAGGTAAACCATAAGACACCAAATGAATCACTCGAATCTCATTCATTTTCATACAAACTTGTGATTTCGATCTACTAAATCATTTAATATAGATGTAACAACAAGTTAAACACATTCAATTAAGCATGCATGATCATATGAATCATTTAAATCTCACTTGTATTGGTACGAACGCGTGATTTCAATCCTTTAGATCGTTCACTATAGATGTAACAACAAATTCAACTCATCGGACTAATTACACGCATTCAAAGTAATGCATAGATCCCATTTGTATCCATATGAACTTGCGATTTCAATCATTTAAATCATTCATTATAGATGTAATAACAAGTGAAATACACTAGATTAACTGTAAGGGACCAACTTAATGACCTGACTCTCATTCATTTCCAAACGAACTTCTTATTTCAAGCCACTAAGTCATTCTATACGTATGTAACAAATGGCTACGCACACTCAATTAAATATATTGATCAAATATATGTAATAACAAGTGAAAATGAATCATTTAATCTCTCAATTAAATATATGTGATCAAATATATGTAATAACAAGTGAAACATATTAGGTTACCTACAAGACACCAAATGAATCACTCAAATCTCATTCATTTCCATACAAACCTATGATTTCAATATACTAAATCATTTAATATAGACGTAACAACAAGTTAAGCACATTCAATTAAGTATGCGTGATCAAATGAATCACTTAAATCTCACTCGTATTGAGACGAGTGATTTAGTGTGCGTATGGATACAAATGAATGAGATGTAACAACATGTTCAACTTATTGAACAAACTACAAGGGATCAAACTAAACTAATCCATAGGTCTCCTTTACATCCATATAAACTTGTGAGTTTTTATCGTTTAAATCGTTGATCATAGATGTCATAACGAGTGAAACACATTAGGTTAATTATAAGACACCAAATGAATCACTCAAATCTCATTTATTTTCACACAAACTTGTGATTTGAATTCACTTAATCTAGCAATATGGATGTAACAACAAGTTAAGCACATTCAATTAAGTATGTGTGATCATTTGAATCACTTAAATCGCACTTGTATTGATACGAACTTGTGATTTCAATCATTTAGATCGTGCACTATAGTTGTAACAATAAATTCAACTCATCGGACTAACTACACGCGTTTGTATCCACATGAACATGTGATTTCAATCATTTAAATCATTCATTATATATGTATTCCAAACGAACTTCTGGTATCAAAGCCACTAGGTCATTCTATACGTAAGTAAGAAATGGTCACGCACATTCAATTAAATACAAGTGATCAATTATATGTAATAACAAGTGAAAATGAATCACTTAATCTCTCAATTAAATATAAGTGATCAAATATATGTAATAACAAGTGAAACACATTAGGTTACTTACAAGACACCAAATGAATCACTCCAATATCATTCATTTTCATACAAACCTATGATTTTAATCTACTAAATCATTTAATATAGACGTAACAACAAGTTAAGCACATTCAATTACGTATGTGTGATAAAATGAATCACTTAAATCCCACTCGTATTGATACGAACTTGTGATTTCAATTCCTTACATCGATCACCATAGATGTAAGAACTAGTTCAACTTATTGAACTAACTACAAGGGATCAAACTAATGCATAGGTCTCCTTTATATCCATACAAACTTGTAAGTTTTAATCATTTAAATCATTGATCAAAGATGTAATAACAAGTGAAACACAATAGGTTAACTACAAGACACCAAATGAATCACTCGAATCTCATTCATTTCCAAATTTGATTTCAATCATTATTATATAGCAATAAACATTAAATCTCACTTGTATTCGTACGAACATGTGATTTCAATCCTTTAGAACGTTCCTATAGATGTAACAACAAATTCAACTCATCGGACTAACTACACGTGTACAAATATAGTGACTTCAACCATTTGTATCCATATAAACTTGTGATTTCAACCATTTAAATCATTCATTATAGATGTAATAACAAGTGAAATACATTAGATTAACTATAAGGGACCAATATAGTGACTTGACTCTCATTCATTTCCAAACGGACTTCTTTTTTCAAGCCACTAAGTCATTCTATACGTATGTAACAAATGGTTACGCACATTCAATTAAATATAAGTTATCAAATGTATGTAAGAACAAGTAAAAATGAATCACATAATCTCTCGATTAAACATAAGTGATCAAATGTATGTAATAACAAGTGAAACACATTAAGTTACCTGTAAGACACCAAATGAATCACTCGAATCCCATTCATTTTCATATAAACCTATGATTTGAATTTACTAAATCATTTAATATAAACGTAACAACAAGTTAAGTACATTCAATTAAATATGCGTGATCAATTGAATCACTTAAATCCCACTCGTATTGATGTGAACTTGTGCATCGATCACTATAGATGTAACAACATGTTCAACTTATCGTACAAACTAGAAAGGATCAAACTAATGCATAGGTCTCCTTTATATCCATATAAACTTGTGAGTTTTAATTATTTAAATCATTGATCATGGATGTAATAACATGTGAAACACGTTAGGTTAACTATAAGACACCAAATGAATCACTCGAATCACATTCATTTTCATACAAACTTGTGATTTCAGTTCACTTAATCAAGCAACATGGATGTAACAATAAGTTAAGCACATTCAATTAAGTATGTGTGATCATTTGAATCACTTAAATCGCACTTGTATTGATACGAACTTGTAATTTCAATCCTTTAGATCGTGCACTATAGTCGTACCAATACGAGTCAGATTTAAGTGATTCATATGATCACGCATACTTTATTGAATGTACTTGACTTATTGTTATATCCATGTTAAATGATTTAGTAGATTGAAATCACAGGCTTGCATGAAAATGAATGAGATTTGAGTGATTCATTTGGTGCCCTATTGTTAACCTAATTCACTTGTTAAGCACATTCAATTAAATTACAAGTGAAACACATTAGGTTAACTATATGACACCAAATGAATCACTTGTTAAGGACATCCGTATTAAGAATCATTATAAATGTAACAACTAGTGAAACACATTAGGTAAACCATAAGACACCAAATGAATCACTCGAATCTCATTCATTTTCATACAAACTTGTGATTTCGATCTACTAAATCATTTAATATAGATGTAACAACAAGTTAAACACATTCAATTAAGCATGCATGATCATATGAATCATTTAAATCTCACTTGTATTGGTACGAACGCGTGATTTCAATCCTTTAGATCGTTCACTATAGATGTAACAACAAATTCAACTCATCGGACTAATTACACGCATTCAAAGTAATGCATAGATCCCATTTGTATCCATATGAACTTGCGATTTCAATCATTTAAATCATTCATTATAGATGTAATAACAAGTGAAATACACTAGATTAACTGTAAGGGACCAACTTAATGACCTGACTCTCATTCATTTCCAAACGAACTTCTTATTTCAAGCCACTAAGTCATTCTATACGTATGTAACAAATGGCTACGCACACTCAATTAAATATATTGATCAAATATATGTAATAACAAGTGAAAATGAATCATTTAATCTCTCAATTAAATATATGTGATCAAATATATGTAATAACAAGTGAAACATATTAGGTTACCTACAAGACACCAAATGAATCACTCAAATCTCATTCATTTCCATACAAACCTATGATTTCAATATACTAAATCATTTAATATAGACGTAACAACAAGTTAAGCACATTCAATTAAGTATGCGTGATCAAATGAATCACTTAAATCTCACTCGTATTGAGACGAGTGATTTAGTGTGCGTATGGATACAAATGAATGAGATGTAACAACATGTTCAACTTATTGAACAAACTACAAGGGATCAAACTAAACTAATCCATAGGTCTCCTTTACATCCATATAAACTTGTGAGTTTTTATCGTTTAAATCGTTGATCATAGATGTCATAACGAGTGAAACACATTAGGTTAATTATAAGACACCAAATGAATCACTCAAATCTCATTTATTTTCACACAAACTTGTGATTTGAATTCACTTAATCTAGCAATATGGATGTAACAACAAGTTAAGCACATTCAATTAAGTATGTGTGATCATTTGAATCACTTAAATCGCACTTGTATTGATACGAACTTGTGATTTCAATCATTTAGATCGTGCACTATAGTTGTAACAATAAATTCAACTCATCGGACTAACTACACGCGTTTGTATCCACATGAACATGTGATTTCAATCATTTAAATCATTCATTATATATGTATTCCAAACGAACTTCTGGTATCAAAGCCACTAGGTCATTCTATACGTAAGTAAGAAATGGTCACGCACATTCAATTAAATACAAGTGATCAATTATATGTAATAACAAGTGAAAATGAATCACTTAATCTCTCAATTAAATATAAGTGATCAAATATATGTAATAACAAGTGAAACACATTAGGTTACTTACAAGACACCAAATGAATCACTCCAATATCATTCATTTTCATACAAACCTATGATTTTAATCTACTAAATCATTTAATATAGACGTAACAACAAGTTAAGCACATTCAATTACGTATGTGTGATAAAATGAATCACTTAAATCCACTCGTATTGATACGAACTGTGATTTCAATTCTTACATGATCAATAGATGTAAGAACAGTTCAACTTATTGAACAACTACAAGGGATCAAACTAATGCATAGGTCTCCTTTAATCCATAAAACTTGTAGTTTTATCATTTAAATCATTGATCAAGATGTATAACAGTGAAACACATAGGTTAACTACAAGACACCAAATGAATCACTCGAATCTCATTATTTTCACACAAACTTGTGATTTCAATCACTAAATCATTAATATAGATGTAACAACAAGTTAAACACATTCAATTAAGTATGCATGATCATTGAATCACTTAAATCTCACTTGTATTGTACGAACTGTGATTTCAATCCTTTAGATCGTTCACTATAGATGTAACAAAAATTCAACTCATCGGACTAACTACACGTCAATATGATCCATTTGTATCCATATGAACTTGTGATTTCAATCATTTAAATCATTCATTATAGATGTAATACAGTGAAATACATAGATTACTTAAGGACCAATTATGACTGACTCTCATTCATTCCAAACGAACTTCTTATTCAAGCCACTAAGTCATTCTATACGTATGTAAAAATGGTACGCACATCAATTAAATATATTGATCAAATATATGTAATAACAAGTGAAAATGAATCATTAATCTCTCAATTAAATATAGTGATCAAATATATGTAATAACAAGTGAAACATATTAGGTTACCTACAAGACACCAAATGAATCACTCAAATCTCATTCATTTCATACAAACCTATGATTTCAATATACTAAATCATTTAATATAGACGTAACAACAAGTTAAGCACATTCAATTAAGTATGCGTGATCAAATGAATCACTTAAATCTCACTCGTATTGAGACGAGTGATTTAGTGTGCGTATGGATACAAATGAATGAGATGTAACAACATGTTCAACTTATTGAACAAACTACAAGGGATCAAACTAAACTAATCCATAGGTCTCCTTTACATCCATATAAACTTGTGAGTTTTTATCGTTTAAATCGTTGATCATAGATGTCATAACGAGTGAAACACATTAGGTTAATTATAAGACACCAAATGAATCACTCAAATCTCATTTATTTTCACACAAACTTGTGATTTGAATTCACTTAATCTAGCAATATGGATGTAACAACAAGTTAAGCACATTCAATTAAGTATGTGTGATCATTTGAATCACTTAAATCGCACTTGTATTGATACGAACTTGTGATTTCAATCATTTAGATCGTGCACTATAGTTGTAACAATAAATTCAACTCATCGGACTAACTACACGCGTTTGTATCCACATGAACATGTGATTTCAATCATTTAAATCATTCATTATATATGTATTCCAAACGAACTTCTGGTATCAAAGCCACTAGGTCATTCTATACGTAAGTAAGAAATGGTCACGCACATTCAATTAAATACAAGTGATCAATTATATGTAATAACAAGTGAAAATGAATCACTTAATCTCTCAATTAAATATAAGTGATCAAATATATGTAATAACAAGTGAAACACATTAGGTTACTTACAAGACACCAAATGAATCACTCCAATATCATTCATTTTCATACAAACCTATGATTTTAATCTACTAAATCATTTAATATAGACGTAACAACAAGTTAAGCACATTCAATTACGTATGTGTGATAAAATGAATCACTTAAATCCCACTCGTATTGATACGAACTTGTGATTTCAATTCCTTACATCGATCACCATAGATGTAAGAACTAGTTCAACTTATTGAACTAACTACAAGGGATCAAACTAATGCATAGGTCTCCTTTATATCCATACAAACTTGTAAGTTTTAATCATTTAAATCATTGATCAAAGATGTAATAACAAGTGAAACACAATAGGTTAACTACAAGACACCAAATGAATCACTCGAATCTCATTCATTTTCGCACAAACTTGTGATTTCAATCTACTAAATCATTTATTATAGACGTAACAACAAGTTAAACACATTCAATTAAGTATGCATGATTATATGAATCACTTAAATCTCACTTGTATTCGTACGAACATGTGATTTCAATCCTTTAGAACGTTCCCTATAGATGTAACAACAAATTCAACTCATCGGACTAACTACACGTGTACAAATATAGTGACTTCAACCATTTGTATCCATATAAACTTGTGATTTCAACCATTTAAATCATTCATTATAGATGTAATAACAAGTGAAATACATTAGATTAACTATAAGGGACCAATATAGTGACTTGACTCTCATTCATTTCCAAACGGACTTCTTTTTTCAAGCCACTAAGTCATTCTATACGTATGTAACAAATGGTTACGCACATTCAATTAAATATAAGTTATCAAATGTATGTAAGAACAAGTAAAAATGAATCACATAATCTCTCGATTAAACATAAGTGATCAAATGTATGTAATAACAAGTGAAACACATTAAGTTACCTGTAAGACACCAAATGAATCACTCGAATCCCATTCATTTTCATATAAACCTATGATTTGAATTTACTAAATCATTTAATATAAACGTAACAACAAGTTAAGTACATTCAATTAAATATGCGTGATCAATTGAATCACTTAAATCCCACTCGTATTGATGTGAACTTGTGCATCGATCACTATAGATGTAACAACATGTTCAACTTATCGTACAAACTAGAAAGGATCAAACTAATGCATAGGTCTCCTTTATATCCATATAAACTTGTGAGTTTTAATTATTTAAATCATTGATCATGGATGTAATAACATGTGAAACACGTTAGGTTAACTATAAGACACCAAATGAATCACTCGAATCACATTCATTTTCATACAAACTTGTGATTTCAGTTCACTTAATCAAGCAACATGGATGTAACAATAAGTTAAGCACATTCAATTAAGTATGTGTGATCATTTGAATCACTTAAATCGCACTTGTATTGATACGAACTTGTAATTTCAATCCTTTAGATCGTGCACTATAGTCGTACCAATACGAGTCAGATTTAAGTGATTCATATGATCACGCATACTTTATTGAATGTACTTGACTTATTGTTATATCCATGTTAAATGATTTAGTAGATTGAAATCACAGGCTTGCATGAAAATGAATGAGATTTGAGTGATTCATTTGGTGCCCTATTGTTAACCTAATTCACTTGTTAAGCACATTCAATTAAATTACAAGTGAAACACATTAGGTTAACTATATGACACCAAATGAATCACTTGTTAAGGACATCCGTATTAAGAATCATTATAAATGTAACAACTAGTGAAACACATTAGGTAAACCATAAGACACCAAATGAATCACTCGAATCTCATTCATTTTCATACAAACTTGTGATTTCGATCTACTAAATCATTTAATATAGATGTAACAACAAGTTAAACACATTCAATTAAGCATGCATGATCATATGAATCATTTAAATCTCACTTGTATTGGTACGAACGCGTGATTTCAATCCTTTAGATCGTTCACTATAGATGTAACAACAAATTCAACTCATCGGACTAATTACACGCATTCAAAGTAATGCATAGATCCCATTTGTATCCATATGAACTTGCGATTTCAATCATTTAAATCATTCATTATAGATGTAATAACAAGTGAAATACACTAGATTAACTGTAAGGGACCAACTTAATGACCTGACTCTCATTCATTTCCAAACGAACTTCTTATTTCAAGCCACTAAGTCATTCTATACGTATGTAACAAATGGCTACGCACACTCAATTAAATATATTGATCAAATATATGTAATAACAAGTGA
This sequence comes from Nymphaea colorata, assembly GCF_008831285.2. Classification (NCBI taxonomy): domain Eukaryota; kingdom Viridiplantae; phylum Streptophyta; class Magnoliopsida; order Nymphaeales; family Nymphaeaceae; genus Nymphaea; species Nymphaea colorata. Next base: position 4,451 of record NW_022204606.1, on the reverse strand, counting down.
AAATGAATCATTTAATCTCTCAATTAAATATATGTGATCAAATATATGTAATAACAAGTGAAACATATTAGGTTACCTACAAGACACCAAATGAATCACTCAAATCTCATTCATTTCCATACAAACCTATGATTTCAATATACTAAATCATTTAATATAGACGTAACAACAAGTTAAGCACATTCAATTAAGTATGCGTGATCAAATGAATCACTTAAATCTCACTCGTATTGAGACGAGTGATTTAGTGTGCGTATGGATACAAATGAATGAGATGTAACAACATGTTCAACTTATTGAACAAACTACAAGGGATCAAACTAAACTAATCCATAGGTCTCCTTTACATCCATATAAACTTGTGAGTTTTTATCGTTTAAATCGTTGATCATAGATGTCATAACGAGTGAAACACATTAGGTTAATTATAAGACACCAAATGAATCACTCAAATCTCATTTATTTTCACACAAACTTGTGATTTGAATTCACTTAATCTAGCAATATGGATGTAACAACAAGTTAAGCACATTCAATTAAGTATGTGTGATCATTTGAATCACTTAAATCGCACTTGTATTGATACGAACTTGTGATTTCAATCATTTAGATCGTGCACTATAGTTGTAACAATAAATTCAACTCATCGGACTAACTACACGCGTTTGTATCCACATGAACATGTGATTTCAATCATTTAAATCATTCATTATATATGTATTCCAAACGAACTTCTGGTATCAAAGCCACTAGGTCATTCTATACGTAAGTAAGAAATGGTCACGCACATTCAATTAAATACAAGTGATCAATTATATGTAATAACAAGTGAAAATGAATCACTTAATCTCTCATTAAATATAAGTGATCAAATATATGTAATAACAAGTGAAACACATTAGGTTACTACAAGACACCAAATGAATCACTCAATTCATTCATTTTCACAAACTTGTGATTTAATCTACTAATCATTTATATAGACGTAACAACAAGTTAACACATTCAATTAAGTATGCATGATTATATGAATCACTTAAATCTCACTTGTATTCGTACGAACATGTGATTTCAATCCTTTAGAACGTTCCTATAGATGTAACAACAAATTCAACTCATCGGACTAACTACACGTGTACAAATATAGTGACTTCAACCATTTGTATCCATATAAACTTGTGATTTCAACCATTTAAATCATTCATTATAGATGTAATAACAAGTGAAATACATTAGATTAACTATAAGGGACCAATATAGTGACTTGACTCTCATTCATTTCCAAACGGACTTCTTTTTTCAAGCCACTAAGTCATTCTATACGTATGTAACAAATGGTTACGCACATTCAATTAAATATAAGTTATCAAATGTATGTAAGAACAAGTAAAAATGAATCACATAATCTCTCGATTAAACATAAGTGATCAAATGTATGTAATAACAAGTGAAACACATTAAGTTACCTGTAAGACACCAAATGAATCACTCGAATCCCATTCATTTTCATATAAACCTATGATTTGAATTTACTAAATCATTTAATATAAACGTAACAACAAGTTAAGTACATTCAATTAAATATGCGTGATCAATTGAATCACTTAAATCCCACTCGTATTGATGTGAACTTGTGCATCGATCACTATAGATGTAACAACATGTTCAACTTATCGTACAAACTAGAAAGGATCAAACTAATGCATAGGTCTCCTTTATATCCATATAAACTTGTGAGTTTTAATTATTTAAATCATTGATCATGGATGTAATAACATGTGAAACACGTTAGGTTAACTATAAGACACCAAATGAATCACTCGAATCACATTCATTTTCATACAAACTTGTGATTTCAGTTCACTTAATCAAGCAACATGGATGTAACAATAAGTTAAGCACATTCAATTAAGTATGTGTGATCATTTGAATCACTTAAATCGCACTTGTATTGATACGAACTTGTATTTCAATCCTTTAGATCGTGCACTATAGTCGTACCAATACGAGTCAGATTTAAGTGATTCATATGATCACGCATACTTTATTGAATGTACTTGACTTATTGTTATATCCATGTTAAATGATTTAGTAGATTGAAATCACAGGCTTGCATGAAAATGAATGAGATTTGAGTGATTCATTTGGTGCCCTATTGTTAACCTAATTCACTTGTTAAGCACATTCAATTAAATTACAAGTGAAACACATTAGGTTAACTATATGACACCAAATGAATCACTTGTTAAGGACATCCGTATTAAGAATCATTATAAATGTAACAACTAGTGAAACACATTAGGTAAACCATAAGACACCAAATGAATCACTCGAATCTCATTCATTTTCATACAAACTTGTGATTTCGATCTACTAAATCATTTAATATAGATGTAACAACAAGTTAAACACATTCAATTAAGCATGCATGATCATATGAATCATTTAAATCTCACTTGTATTGGTACGAACGCGTGATTTCAATCCTTTAGATCGTTCACTATAGATGTAACAACAAATTCAACTCATCGGACTAATTACACGCATTCAAAGTAATGCATAGATCCCATTTGTATCCATATGAACTTGCGATTTCAATCATTTAAATCATTCATTATAGATGTAATAACAAGTGAAATACACTAGATTAACTGTAAGGGACCAACTTAATGACCTGACTCTCATTCATTTCCAAACGAACTTCTTATTTCAAGCCACTAAGTCATTCTATACGTATGTAACAAATGGCTACGCACACTCAATTAAATATATTGATCAAATATATGTAATAACAAGTGAAAATGAATCATTTAATCTCTCAATTAAATATATGTGATCAAATATATGTAATAACAAGTGAAACATATTAGGTTACCTACAAGACACCAAATGAATCACTCAAATCTCATTCATTTCCATACAAACCTATGATTTCAATATACTAAATCATTTAATATAGACGTAACAACAAGTTAAGCACATTCAATTAAGTATGCGTGATCAAATGAATCACTTAAATCTCACTCGTATGAGACGAGTGATTTAGTGTGCGTATGGATACAAATGAATGAGATGTAACAACATGTTCAACTTATTGAACAAACTACAAGGGATCAAACTAAACTAATCCATAGGTCTCCTTTACATCCATATAAACTTGTGAGTTTTTATCGTTTAAATCGTTGATCATAGATGTCATAACGAGTGAAACACATTAGGTTAATTATAAGACACCAAATGAATCACTCAAATCTCATTTATTTTCACACAAACTTGTGATTTGAATTCACTTAATCTAGCAATATGGATGTAACAACAAGTTAAGCACATTCAATTAAGTATGTGTGATCATTTGAATCACTTAAATCGCACTTGTATTGATACGAACTTGTGATTTCAATCATTTAGATCGTGCACTATAGTTGTAACAATAAATTCAACTCATCGGACTACTACACGCGTTTGTATCCACATGAACATGTGATTTCAATCATTTAAATCATTCATTATATATGTATTCCAAACGAACTTCTGGTATCAAAGCCACTAGGTCATTCTATACGTAAGTAAGAAATGGTCACGCACATTCAATTAAATACAAGTGATCAATTATATGTAATAACATAATATGTCAATTATTAACAAGTGAACACATTAGGTTACTTACAAGACACCAAATGAATCACTCCAATATCATTCATTTTCATACAAACCTATGATTTTAATCTACTAAATCATTTAATATAGACGTAACAACAAGTTAAGCACATTCAATTACGTATGTGTGATAAAATGAATCACTTAAATCCCACTCGTATTGATACGACTTGTGATTTCAATTCCTTACATCGATCACCATAGATGTAAGAACTAGTTCAACTTATTGAACTAACTACAAGGGATCAAACTAATGCATAGGTCTCCTTTATATCCATACAAACTTGTAAGTTTTAATCATTTAAATCATTGATCAAGATGTAATAACAAGTGAAACCAATAGGTTAACTACAAGACACCAATGATCCTCGAATCTCATTCATTTTCGCACAATTGTGATTTCAATCTACTAAATCATTTATTATAGACGTACAACAAGTTAAACACATTCAATTAGTATGCATGATTATATGAATACTTAAATCTCACTTGTATTCGTACGAACATGTGATTTCAATCCTTTAGAACGTTCCCTATAGATGTAACAACAAATTCAACTCATCGGACTAACTACACGTGTCAAATATAGTGACTTCAACCATTTGTATCCATATAAACTTGTGATTTCAACCATTTAAATCATTCATTATAGATGTAATAACAAGTGAAATACATTAGATTAACTATAAGGGACCAATATAGTGACTTGACTCTCATTCATTTCAAACGGACTTTCTTTTTCAAGCACTAAGTCATTCTATACGTTGTAACAATGGTTACGCACATTCAATTAA
>NW_022204605.1:0-50374 GCF_008831285.2 Nymphaea colorata | reverse complement strand
CCAACCCAACCCCAACCCCAACCCCAACCCCAACCCCAACCCCAACCCCAACCCCAACCCCAACCCCAACCCCAACCCCAACCCCAACCCCGGTATGTGTTTATCAAGTATGAAAATGCTACTTATATTTTTTTGCCATTATAGCTAATTACCATCCATTACTTTAATACTTTTTATTTTATTGTTACGGTTATGGACTGCCCTGCATGCTCAGTAGCCTACAATGGGGAAGAGCGAAGACCGATCATATCTGATTGCGGTCACACCATGTGCTAACAGTGTCGCGTATTGGCGGAAAATTGTATGAGATGTGGCAGAGTGATAGTGAAGGAGGTGTGGACAATCAATCATGCCATTCTTGAAATTATGGAATTGAAGCTGATCAATAGAAGGACAGAAACCCAAAAAGCGATGACTTATATATGCTCTTAATTTTCAGTGTAGTAGGGATCGCAAATGACAGACGATAGACCTCGAAACCAAAGAAGCCGAAGAAACCAAAGAAATAGAAATAATCGTGCTTGTGAGTGCTAAATTTTTTGATGTCTTTGGTTCTTCATTTTCATTATATGTAGCTTATCAGGAAAGTCTTCCACACATAGAAACCAATAATATCAATACCGAATTCTCTTTTGCAAGTATTATATATGCTATGGTATGGATAGGATGGTGATGAATGGTGGTATATATAGCAATTCTTCAATAAAATTAAAGGTTAAAATCTAATCATAGTACTTTTATTATCTTTCTTGCAAGTATGAAATGTCCTGTATGTAAGGCTACCTTCAATGAGACTTAAAAAAGGCCGATAGTTTCGAAATGCGAGCATACGATTTGCGAGCGGTGTCGAAGCTTGGAGGACCTAAAGCAATGCCCCCAGTGCAATGAACCGATGGATAAAACGGAATGGAGAGTTAATCAATAGATGATGAAGACGATCAGATTGGAAAATTAAAATGAATTGGCAATGAATGCCACGATTACCTCAGATGAAGATATAGCTTAGGCTAGTTCAATAACTCCACTTCCTCTTTAGCAAGAAATGACATAAATGCTCACCCGAAATAAGCAAAAGCCTATATCCTAGCAAGTAATGCCTCAACAAAAATAAGAATGTTGCGTCGTATGCTAAATTTTCTGACTTTGATCTTCATTTAATTGTAATGGTTGGATTGGGTGATAATTAAGGAAATAAGGGGCGTGGCGAATGAGATGGGCGATTGGTCTAGGGGTATGATTCTTGTTTCGGGTACAAGAGGTCCCGGGTTCAATTCCCGGATCGCCCCATTTTTGAATCATATAATCATATGGCTCACCGCACTGACGAGTCCTTCGAAGCTGAAGAAATAGTGGCCCTTCGTCTATAGCTCTTTCGCGCCAGGACTAAAGTAGAAGAGTATGATAAGCTTGCCCAGAGGGCGGATTTTTATCAACAAGTTCTCTCCAAATTGATAGACGTGATCAGCGATCGCAACGCATCCATACAACAAATAGCAACTACTTTGGGCGCTAAGATAAGCAGCCAGGAGATGGATTTGCACGAGTTGAAGGTGATGAAGGGCGGGAAAGAGAACGAAAGGGCTATTTTTGCGAAATTGGAAAGATTGAACTTGCAGCTGGATGCTCAGGAGGAACTACTAGCCAAAATCAACCATACAGTTGCAGAGCTGGTGAGAAATAACAGGGAAAACATTTCGAAATTGGAGGAAATGTCGAAGGAACACGCGCATTGCGGGCAAGTCGGGTCCATAGCCACCCAAAACATCGAAAAGTTGAAACAGATTGAATAAACAATCCAACAGAAAGATGCATCCATCAGCAAACTACAAAGAATAAACGACGCCTTACAATAGCAAATCAGTGTTTTTGCCAAGGAAAAAGAAGAAAGTGTGAGCCAATTGCGGACTGCTTAAAAGGAACTGATTGCCAAAGGAAGAGAAGCAGAAGAAAATAGATAAATTGCTTAATCCGCCCAAGAGGCAGCCAAGGAAAAGCAAAGGATTTTGGAAAACTGCTAGAAATTGATGGAAATCATCACCATCCCGCAAGAAGACTATCTTAAATATTACTTCCGAAGCAATGGCCTACCGCTCTAGGCTCAACGCCCCCAAAAGAACAAATATTCCATCGTTTTCGACAACTGATATGCCCAACTATAATTGTAATAGTAATATAACTATACCGCAGCAGGGCTATTCATTATAAATCGGGACGGCAGCGGTTAGAAATCATAAATAATCCATATGGACGAAGAGTGGGATGAGTCTGCTTCCAATCTTGTCAGAAATTGGGCCAAAGAAGCAGAGCCATGCTAAATTGATACGCCACAAGACCATGAGGAAACTTCCAGCAGAAGATGGCTTTACGTGGTGGGCTATCTAGGCAGTAAGCAGTCCCTAATTTAGTATTTTACTTCGTGATAATGGCGATCATCTACATCCTCATCGAGTACGCTCTCATCCAAAAGTCATAATATCGATTGAGGTGTGACCAAAGCACATCTATATGTGAGGGAAAAATCGACTTCATAAACTCTTAGAACTTAATCTACTTCTAACTGGCTTCCAAATGCCCGCCCAGTGCAGTGCTAATGCCAGTCAACATCTCCAGCATCACATTGAAAAACTCTACCAATGATATCACCTTATAGCAAAGAGATGAACAATAGCTTAATGCCTATTCTTACTATAGACATCTCTGGGGGATCACAGCTAATAGTCTCATCAACAGCTACAATATAACAGTCAATTGTATTCCAATTACTATATAGTTACGCATACCATTCCACAGGCATTTCTCAATGATCTTACCGTGATTATTCGCCAGGCAGGCAGGTTTGACCAAGACCAAACAATAAGCCAAGCAGTCATCTGCCTTGTCTTCGCAGGCTGCGTCGCTTTTTTCAATGTTTCCAGCAAAATGATGGAAAGCCATGCAAAAGTAAAACCAACTAAGAAGACGTAAAAAGTGATCCACAAGATTTACATTGAAACTCCAGAAGATATCGAAGAAATCGACCAAAATCTGGAAAATGTGAGACAATTGGCTCTCACTAGACTGGTGAGATCTCATAAAAAGTCAATATAATTCGGCGAATCAGACAGCTAATATTCCTTCCTCTCAAACTAATGATCCGAATACCATTTATCATATATACTTTTTTATTGGTTTTGCAATCATTGGCCTTCGATGTATTTCTGGTAGATCTGTTCGTCGATGGTATCCCTATATATAAGACAGGCATTGGCTTGCTGATGGAAGTTATACAATAGATTATCTTAGCCATTTATTTCCACTCGCATTTCAGAAAGACGTTCACATCCACAAATTAGTTTTACGCTTTATTTGACACAGCATACCCATGGACAATTTCTCAAGCTTGTTGAATCTGGTCCGGAAGAGAGTGCTGATATCCACGATGCTGTTTTAGGAGAGGTTTAGGTATTAAAGCTCGAGAAGGTGGCATCTTGTGAGAAATTTGACACTTGTGAGGTTGTTTCCCTCTATTTTTAGAAATATCTTACTCATGGAAAGCACTTTGAGGTGAGGAGTTAGGCTGAGGATGCCTGACTAGAATGCAAGTAGCTTGTTATTTGAGATCTAAATCAATAGAGATCAACGTAGAGGTGGGTGAGGTGAGTGAATGGCATATTAATCAAAGGCTATAGATTGGATATGTTATTGCTGTCGAGACAAAGCTCTTAAAGTTCTCTCCAACCTGCATTTCGAATGGCAGTAATATCCTAGATTTAATTCCCTCCTAAATATCACTGAGCTTACGATTGGAAAATCCGAGCTTCAGTTATTTAAGCTTGCTCATCTGACACAAGGCCAAGGGTGTGAGATCTTCAATCGAATTACCATCTAGCTTGCAGAATAAATACATAGGTATAATTTTTATAGGGAAGGAAAGGAGCAGTGCGAAAATGGCTCAATGCTAATGATTAGGTTCATTGATAGGCTGAGAAATTGCAGTTTTTGGAAAATATACAGCTGAATGGTTTGCAAGCTATCTATGAAGTTTTCACCTATGTTCGGTAAAAAAATACTCAAGTCAATCTCCAGCAAGTCTTCAGTCGAATATTATTTCAGGATGTCCAAACTTCTCAGCAACTTCCTTCCTTATTTTATCACAGCATTACTATTATGGATGTGCGTTGTCTTTATCTTATCCTTTCCCATCATATATTCTCTTTTAAAGTATAATAATAATACATACAGCATTGAATCAATATACACTATCACTTGTTGAGGAACTACCACAGGCAGATGACCATGCTCACATGCACATTCAAGCTTCGGATTTTGCCGATTTGAGGAATCTAAACCAGCAAATCTCCTTCGTTCAGCAAGGCTGAAGGAGCGCCGATGCGCTAGTTTCCAAGCAGCATCATGAACTTCTCAGGGAACTTGGCCTATTCGACCATAACTGAACGAGAACACTGCTCGAGTGCCACCAGCGGATAGCCTAAGCTTTTCATCAGAGTGATGAACTTGTGGAGATCCCGATGCCTGATCTCTACTATCTGCACGTCGCAATCAGATGGTACCAGCTACTTACACTAGGGGTGAAGCAGAGGCTGGATTGAAGGGACAACGAGCATAGCATTGTTCCGGTGAAGAGTGCGTAAGATGTGGCCGAAATTGTGAACCTTTTATAGGAGAGTGGCGATAACAATGATCTTTGGATCTAACTTACGACGATACCAGCCAGAAAGCTACTCTTTTGAGGATAGCATGTGGTACTTGGACTATAATTTGAAGTGGGGATAGTCTTTCAACTCAGGTTATTTGTTGATCTCTTTTGGAGGCTCTACAGCTTTTTATTTATTCTTTCCTTTCTTGTGCTTGTCTTCCTTTTTCGGTTTTTCCTTTTTGGCAGGATCAAGTTTATCCTTTTTTGCTACATCTATTTTTTCCTCTTTCATCACCTTCTTCATGTTGCTCTTGGCTGTCCTTTCAGGCTAGCTAGATTAGAACCTCTCCAGCTAAAGTAAGTAATTTGATTTTAGTTATTCATATCTCTCAGTTGCTGCTTCGTTGATGGCGTAAAACATTTCTTTTGAGGAGAAGTCCTGATCTAAAAATTCATTCAAGATAAATTACGAATAGAATTTAGCAGTGCTTCCGTAGAATTCCATTTTTAGCCTGTTTGTGGGGTATTCTTACACCCTCTAAAAGCCAAGGAAATCACACTGTTGTTGTACTCCTTCTTTGAAGCCTTAGATTACCATGGAAACGTTGGTCAATATCTTCTGCGAATCTTTGTCTTCCCTCCAGAAGAGTTTCAAGTTATTGAGGAACTGATCATTGGTTTCAGTGATATCAAGATATAGGTAGAGATAGTATTGGCAGATGGCACGTAGGTAGGCGGTATGGCAAGATATGAACTTCACCAGCAATTAATGAATGCTATAGATCTAAGCATATGCACTTCCTTTCTTGCCAGATCTGCAAGTCTAGATCAACTCATATCCCAGTATGAGTGCAATAGGCACGCCTATGTTGATATTGACTCTCATTTTCTATATCAATTCTTTCCGAATTGTTCCTTCAGGGTTTCGCTTGACCATTATGAGATATGCCCTGCAGAAGGAAACTGAAATGTATTGCCTGAGTAATGGATAGTTGTCCTTCTCGACAATTTCGAGACAAATTGAGATTATCTTCTGCAATTGGGCATTATTAAAGAATTATAAGTTTTTATTCGTTAGCAAGGCGTAGATAAGCTGGCTCTTGTTTAATGATTTGTAGAATTTATGCCCATGGCTGAAGGTGTCTCCGTTTAATACTTGTTACAGCAAATGAATTGCGCACTTGAATATAGACTAATGAACATCCTCATCGGCACTCTTTTCAGCTGCTAGGGCATATAGCTTCACGTATTCATGGTAGATAAATGGGCAGAAATGGTTTCTAAAGTAATAATTTTCCTAGGGTGAGTGGGCAAGATGGGTTAGGACCACGATTTAGCCATTGTAAAGAGGACAATGGAACTCGAATACTTCACTTATTCTGTCTATATTTGCCATCAAGTTGTGCGGTTGGGATTAGGCAAGAATGATTCTTCTTGCTTCCTTGTAAGTAAGGAGTTCCTTGAATTGATATTTATCGTTGATTTGTATGCTATATCTATGGTAAAGCTTAGCTATTTTCAGCCTATTTTCTCTTGGACCTTCTGAAAACTCTTCCTTTGTTCTGTAAAAGCAAAGATTGGGACTGTAATCACTCAATTGGGATGATTCATTCTCTTTGTGAAGCAAATTAAGAATAACAGCTTAAGTCATATACATAATCCTAGTGTAAGAGTTTGATTTTATGTCTATTTTGAGAGTCTAAACTTTGAAATATGCTAGAATTGCAGCTGTAATATGGTTGCTTAGTGCTAGCTAGCTGGCCAAAAGTAAGAAGTCAAGGATGATGGTGATATTGGAAATAAAAACTTAAGACTTGAGCAGCTTAAGACAATGGTGAATGTAAATTCCCAAAAAGCCGACCTATTTTTAATTGAATGCAAACCCTATCTTCGCTCGCTAACGCAAAACTTCGGTCAAGAGCATTACTCCACTCAGATTCACAATCTTTTCATATTCCAAAAAGTCGAAAATTATGTCTAACTTTTCCTCAAATTTTTAGCTTGTTAGCATCATATTGCCTATCTTTTACTCGTTGATCCAAAACTCTTCAGCAAAATAATCGTTAGTGAATAAGTCCTTGAAAAATCTCACGATGCAAGCAAGGCCTATCTTTGACTTAAGTTTGTAACATCTTAGCTCTTCACAAAACAAAAATCGGGACCAGTCTTTAAAGGTTTTAATTGACTTTTATAGAGAGTTGTATCTTGAGCGTTCGATCTAATCGATGATATCGCCCCATCTCTCCAAGTCTAGCCTCTTAAATTCGGCTATCTATTCTATTGCTTAGGCTGGTAGAGTTGTGGTTTGGCTGAAGTAAAGAGCCAAAGTGGTTAGATTTTAGGATTTGCTTTCAATTGCAGCAATGATTATACTTTATTTCACAGATGCGTGAAGAGTTTGGTCCAATTTGAACGTTAAGTATTTCATTTCTTTTGGGGTAAGAGTGGAAAAGATTAATTCAAAGATAGGAAGCATTTTGAAAGGTGACTGGTTCATTACTCTGCCGACGTTGAAGACAATGATTTCACTGATGATATCGCTTCTCTAAAAGTCATTCTCTCTCAAAAAGGCAATGCACTTATAGAGGGACTATTCTGAGATGTCCAAATTTATCCACTTTGAAATCGAGAAAACTGCAATCCATCCAAGCTCTTCAAAGGCAAAGTCTTCCTTTATTAGGCTGTAAATCGCCTCACTTACAGTCACAATATCAAGCAGCTTCGAGGAATCTTCTTTGAAGTAAATTTAATGATCAAACAGACAAGTGAAATATTTAAAAATGGCATTACTAGTAATATGGCTTGGGATTTGCCTTTATGTTTGTTTCTGCCAGCTGTTGATGATCTTGCGAATAAATAAAGGATGCTTGGAGGACAATTCCATGACAACTATTAACAAAGAGAAGTCATCCAATGGAGATTGTAAAGTCTTTATTAATAGGCTAGCCAAGATAAGTATGTATAATTAGGACTGGTCTGGAAATAAGGTAAGGCTTGCGAATGAAGAATCTAGTAGTCCCAAAAGCTTGAGTTTATACTGTTCATTTCGCCAATTATTATTCTCTGCTATTCTCTACACAAACGACAGCAGTTATAAGCAAGGTTTGAATTTCTGCTATAAGCACTCTTGAAGGATTGCCTTAGTTTATTTCTCTTCTCCTTTTTTGATGCTTGCATACAGATGGTCAAGATACTCATCCAAGCTTATCTTATGATCCTTAGAAATAGCCTAAAGCAGGCATTCCACCAGTTGCTTGATACTCTCCTCATGCTAGCTCTATACATATTCGTTTAAAATGGCAATCTATGCAGGCTATGGCTGTCTTACAATCCTGAAGACATACTTGACAAAGAAGGGAACTTCATCAAGCCGTTCCAAATTCAGGTTTGCCTTTGCAAGAAACTCAGGAGCGGAGATGAACTCAGCGATGGTATTGTTATTGAGGTTGTCCTTAACCAGTTGTTGCAGTGCCTCTGGGGATTGTTGTAAATTTTCAATCAATTTGATCATAGCAATATATTATTATCAAAGAAATGCGATGGAGATGGTTTCAAATCATACCTTTTGGTAGATGATCGACTCCTTGGGAGCGATCACAACCGAGGTGGTCTGGATTATGTTCCCGCGTTGGTCGATCATGAAGATATAGACTGCAGGCTCCATGCTGTTCCATTAGTTCATTCGCGCAACGATGCTCTTAAACTCGTACTTTCCGATTTCCACCTCATTCTATGAGAGTTTTAAGGACGATGAAGAACAGAATAAGGTGAACTTCGCCTTACAGGCATATGGGTTTTCACATTGGATTGAGAATGAAACATTTTCAGTCTAGCTCAGTTCTACTCTTTGGGAATTGGAAGAGAGCTTGGCAGTCACTTTAACAAGATAACTCCATAGTCTTTGACCGGATAGATCGTGAGTTGTGATTAAAATTGGATGGTTTCTTACTGGTCTTAAGAACTGAATATATATGCTTTCCACAGGCAGTGCTGAAGGGATGTTGAAGCGTACCTATGACGGAATATGAACTTCTTTTGATTCGCTGCGGATGATTTGAATTGGATGTTTATTTTAGAAATCGATGATTGGCTTTACTTGCTGTCCTGCCAGTATCTATGTGCTTACCCCAGGCCATAGCATCGCCTTAATCAAAATAGTCTTCTTCACTTTTGAGTAATTTGGAGTGGCGATGCAGAGCAAATTATAGGCGGACAATCCTCGTTTGCTAAACACTATCTCTTTGCTGCGGTAGTCGTACTTGATGCTTTAGTTTAAGATGGCTATATCCTTATATCTTGAACTCACCTCATCAATCACCTGCACCCTCATCTCACTGTTATCCTGGTTTTGCACAAGATCGTGAGATTAAAAGGCATCCCAAATAAGCGGCTACTTGTAGGTACACTTGAGCACGAATCTCTTAGCCTCCAAGGTGTTTCTTTTTATAATCAATTCTATCTTTTTCAGGGAAAAGCCCGGCTTCAATTAATTAACATTAAGCTTGATCAGCAATCCGATGGACTGATTGAATTGAAGAGTGGTCTGGTAGTAAGACTATGTGCGGTCCTTGATGATGAACTGCATGGCCTTATAGTTTTGCAGCTAAACGTTGAGCGAAGCAACGATATTGCGAAAATCTTGCTCATTAGTGACTAGCTACGCGTAGGGACAACTAAGATGGAAGGTGAATATGTTGTTTTCTGACTTATCCTCGTTGGTGAAGGCGAGAAGGTAGAAGGAGTCAAAGCCCAACTGGTAGAACATCTATCCGTCACTCATCAGCTCACTCTAAACGACATTGCTGACAAATTATATATGTCTCTTCTGTTTCAGCATCGAAACTGCCTGGCTTTTTATCTAATTGTCCCCTTTGAAGTTGCCTATTCGCATCTTCAATCTCTACTGCATCGGCAATCGCTGGATCTCTTTTTATAATTAAAACTCTTCCACTTTTCGATAGTTTTACTTTACCTTCTCAAGCTCATAGCAAGAGTTTACAAGGAGAGTCCCGAAGCACCTCTAGCCTTATTGTGTCCATGTGTTGAGCTTTAGATATGCTACGTTTTCAGCCTTCAACTATCCAAGGAGCTAGACTATGCTGATGACTCCTTTGCAGTACATGATGGAACTATTTTATTCGTGAAGAGTGAGGACTAACCGAGAATTAACGAGGGCATCGAATTACTGGACTGATTCAATATTGGTCTTGAATGAAAATGAGGATTTGTTGCAGTTGAGACTTACAGGAATATGATATTTTACTTGATTTTAGTTAATGTGGCACTTAAAGCCATACTACTACCTCAAAAAGTACATATTTCCAACTAGCCTTCGCGGGAGGAAATAAAGAGAAGGAACTTATGTCTCTGGTATTAAAGATCTTAGCTATATCTTGATCTTTAGAACTCTGCCAACACATTACTCCATAATTAACTGGCATGGCTAGTTTAATTTTTCCTCGCCCTTGTCAGTCCGCCCTGTAATGACAGCCAACCGATTCCTCTGGTATTATTGCTAATCTACGTATAATTATTCTTACTTTGCAAGATGATGTTGCGCATGTTCTATATTTCGGCATCGATTTGCTCCTCCCTCTATGCCATTTCCGCTGAAGATGCCATTTCGGTGCCTAGTTTCTTGCTATTGACTATTTTGATCACTTTGTTGGGTTAGTTTGCCTCGCTTTGGCCGATCGGCAGATCATTCATCAACACTCTTCTGTCGTCTTGTCTCGGCTTGTATTTCTGGAAGAGAGGATGGATGAAGTTGGCAGTAAAAGTGGACGGTACAGTCAGCTGAGGCAATAGAGTAGCGGGAAAGGGATGGTCATTCACGAAGAACATATCGATTTTGTTTTATTTTAGAGCTAAATCGACTGGCAAGGGCAGCCAGCCAATGATAAACTCTCTAGTCCTTTTCTATGTGTTTCCCTTGATGCGAAACTATACCTTGCAGGCCAGGATAATGATGAATAGGGTGGCTTCATGGTCATAGTAGCTAAGATTCAGCTTCTCCGTCTGTTTGGAAGAGATGTATATATCCTGTTCATTCTAAACGACAAGTTCCATTAGCAGTACATTCTTATTCTGGTTCATGAACTTCCATCCATTATGCATATCCAAGGTAATCGTGTACTCCTTTATCTCTAGATCAACCAGCTATTTGTGGCTCATCGTGAAGGGATTGTTGGAGAGGATTTGTTTCTTCAGTTCTGGTGGGTTGTTGATCTTGATGAGCAGGGCTTCCAGGGTGATCTTGTAGGGCGGTTCAATGACCATTTGTTCCTTCTTCTTTTTGATGTTGAAATTGACGGATGGAGGCAATTTGCTTTACTGGTCGATGATCTTCAGCTGTGGAAGGTACCTGCTAATGTCCTTTATCTACTACAATTCTTGCTATATTTCAATAAAACCCACATCGAATAATACCTTTTCCGGCTCCTTCTTGGTTGGCTTTGACTTGTTTGTCTGGACTTAGTCAATATCGAATTGCTGCTGGTGGTGAGTTGATAAAAGAAACTTGTTCTTGATTGTGTCTTTGCTCTGGTTGAGAGAGTAGCGGCAGGAGGCGAGCTTGAGGAAATCTCCGTCCTTAGTGATTAGCTGCAGATCAAGACAGAACTAATAGTCTCTTGGCGTCACATCCTCAATGTAGAAATACAGCACAACTTCCTCCTTCAGCCTTATGCTGTACGAGTTGAGTATGAACTCGCCTTCGCGGTTGAGTTCCCTTCCATAGGCTACCACACAGCCACTCGATCGCTGGAAGATGCTGGTGAGCAGCACAATCTGTTTGACGCTGGCTATGTTCTTGAGGTTGGCATGCGCGTATTCCTCAGTCAGTTCTATCTCTGAGAACTGGAACTTGAAGTGCCACTCTCTGCACTTCTCCAGCTTCTTCGCTGGTTGAGTATCCTCGGGGACGTAGTTGTTCTTCGTCATCTCGTACCAGTTCCTGATCTTCAGGTAGTCCCTCTTTCTGAAATAGTACTAAGTTTTCCCATTTTTACCCTTGAGTTTGACTGCTCCATCTTTGCTCTGATAATTCAAATCAAAGAATGATTGTTCAATCTGAGATGCAAGGAAAATATGAGTCTTCTTGCAATATCATGGGATTAAAACAATAGAGGTATTTATATAAAATTTGATATTGCAGAATGGCCTCTTAGATTCTTGTCTATCGGAGTGAAGCAGTGGCACTTTGATTCTCATATGCTATGAAAAACTTGCTCTTCAGTTATTATCTGTTATCCTAGCAGTTCATTTTGTCCTAAAAAAGAAAAAGATATAATTGACTATCATATTTTCCTTGTTAAATGGGAGATAATAAGCACTCCATTCATCTCTACCCAGAGGTAGCATAAAAAATAGGTTATCCATGTAAGACATTCAGATTTTCCAATTATTTATCATACTATCATTACTACCGGAAGGCATTATCGAACTAATCTCCCCAATCAAGAGTATTGCCATGCTACGGTGCTTCCCAATTTATGTAAACCGCTTTTGGGAAACGGCATTTGATAAGGTGTTTGCAAACTTACGCTATCGGCTTTTTACTTTAATGTCTTAACCATAACTATTTCAGCTGTTGGAAGTAGATAAATAATGTAAAAGCTTTTCTGCCTGACGAATACAAGTTTTCGCCTAAATATTCAAAGCTGTACTTATATCTAAAATAATTAAATTCGGCCAATTTGCTTTGGCAATCCAAGCCAGCCCTCCATCTCCAAATTCAGTCGACCCTTCATCACCAGATTAATACTTAGATATAGTCTTTAAAGCTTTCTCCACTTTGCATGTCTGATATGTTTGCATCCATAATCTCCAATGCTGTTCTCCGAAAGGCTAAGATCCTTTAGATGTGGCCAATTTGCTTTGGATAAATATTTAGCTCCATTATGGCCGATACCGTTATCGCCTATATTAGTCTTTTAAAACGCAAGAAAAGTCTTTATAATTTAGATAATTCCACAGGGATCTCTTTATTTGAGAGTATCTCACACCCATCATCCTTAATATAATTGTCTGCTAGTATCAGGCATTATAAATGTCGTAGCTTTGCCCTTCTTAGATATCTAATTCCTGCAGCTGATATAAAATTGCTTGCTTATATAGATTTGCAATTACCAAGGTCTAGTTATTTCAAATGAGGCATTTTTTCACCCTCCAGCCAAAAAATTCCATTAGCAAAACCCGTTTTGGATCCTAGCTTCATAATTTAGATCGTCTTCAGCCATTTCGCTTGGCAAAGTGTTTTGAATCCTTCGTGGCTAAATGGATTAGAACCTAAATATTACAAATATTGCCTAAATCAATATACTTCAAGTTGCTCAATTGAACTTTAGAAAGTATAGTGCAGCCATTTTAGGTTATTTAATTGGATCCTTTATCACTTCATATTTACGCATACTTAGTGTTTACAGATTGGAAAATACTTAGTGGTTAAAGTGTTCACAGTTTTCATCTCCTATTTGACAATAGTCTATGTCCTATCATCATTACTCAAAAAAAATGAGACTAGCTTAACCTTCATTTCTTTTATTCGATCGATTAATAATCTGAAGCATTATCTGAAGTATTAATTTCTGTATCTGCTGGCATATTCACTAGAAATAGATCGTTGATTAAAAGCATGCTTTAATTGTAGTTTATATTCATTGTTTTATGATCGGTACGCGTATTTGATTGCTAAATCAATCTTTTGTTAGGGAGTTAGATCGAAGATTTAGTCAAATTTCATAACTTATCAATTATAATCATCTATTTGCATAGTAAATGGCTTATAATCCCAGGAATACCCGCAATACAACTAGATTTTGAAGCTTTTTCAAGTAAATGTCTTTGGTTGTGATGATTGGTGCTAAAATTTATCATCAAATTGAAAAATAAAAGATATAAATGAAGGTTGTTTTGGTACAAAAGAAGATTATATAGTCACAATAAACTTCATTCCATCTAATCATTTCTGATATTTATAATATCCTTAAAATCATCAAAATATGCGACAGAGGTAGCATACATTTGCAAACTAATTGCTCAAGTCAGCGATACCCCAACTAAGGATTCTAACAGTATTACAGTTAACTATTTTTTTCTTATTATTCTTACAAATAAATATTAAACCGCTCTTTTTCTTCATCTTTCCCAAATCTTCGAAACCCAAACCATTCCAAATCGTGCAGAATATCACAAGCAACATTTACTTCCCTTTTCCATTCATAATGTATCATCCAAAGATGTTTTTTGCAAAAATAGCTTTTTGTTCATCCCGGCCCAACCGGAAAGCAACAAAAAGCTTACCTCTTCGGGGCAATCCATCAAAACCACTTCACTTTTGCCGCCCTAGAGGCCTAATTTTCGGCGTATAGGATTTGATTTTGCATATTATTCGGGATTAATCACTAGAATGATGATGACATTAATGGAATGAGGGCCTAAACTCGCATAGATTAATTTTGGGAATAATCAATTTGTTACCGGATGATCTAAACCTCAGAATGCCACTCTTAGCCCGACTAAGAACCCTAGGGTATAAATTTGCAACTAACCTTTCGCCAGATTAGGAAGTTACTTGACGCTTGGGAAACCCTGAACGGGCCGAGCAGGGAGAGCAGTCCTGGAGAGTTCAAGTAAAAGGCAGTTACTCCAAAGATGAGGGGCAAACTGTTGGCGTGGCTTTAAAAGCTCAGCCTGACCACTTTTAAATTCCACCGTATCACTTTCATCACCACCGTTCTCATCCTCGACCAATACCTCGAATCCTTCGATGAGAGTCCCTCCCAACTGCAGCTGGCCGGCTGTGCTTCCCTCTTCATCGCTTCCAAATTGAGAGAAGACGTGATCGTGGCCCCCGAGTGCTACCTGGCTGCCTTCTGTGGGATTTACTCCAAGAAACAGTTGTTATAGAAATAGCGGATTATATGCTCTTCGGTCAGTTTCAAGAAATTGAGAGAAGGGATCCTCAAGGAAATCAGGGAAGGGTGTCGTGCCTTGAACATGGTGCAAAATATATAAGAAGCTCTGAATATTTTGGGACAGTTCATGAAGGAGGAAAGGTATAGGGCATGGAGGACGAGAGACGTGGCTTGCTCAGTGCTGACTCTCCTCAAGATAAGCGAGGAAAGGCCTGTCAGCAGTGGAGATATAACAAACTTGGAAAATATGCTCTGACCATTGATGTATATACACTTTACTCTAAAGCAAATTTTCTTTCCAAAAAATAATTTAAGTCTTTGGATTTGGAACGAGTTGAAAGAAATTTCTAAATTTATTAACTGGTCCCGATTATACTCCCCAATAGATTATTTATTACCCTAAAAATGCAAACAGTTTTAGTTTCACTCCTGCTGCTTGCCATGTGCAGTTCCAAACTGGTCTTCTACGACGAGTTCGACAAGCTGGACTTCCGCAAGTGGCGCCACGATATCACCATGGCTGGCGGCGGAAACAACGAGTTTCAGATATACCAAAACAACAGATCAACCACTTACACCAACAATTCCATACTCTACATTCAACCGGTTCCCACAGACGAAAAGATAGGAGAAAATGCGGTCAGAAACAACTCTCAGTACGAGATCTGGGGAGCCACTCCAGGAGATTTCTGCACTGCACCTTTTAACAACGGATGCAAGAGGCAATCCGACGGCAACAACTATCTTAATCCGGTCATGAGTGGGAAACTCACAACAGTTGAGTCCTTCACCTTCACCTACGGAAGGATTGAGGTGAGGGCCAAGCTTCCCAAGGGCGATTGGCTGTGGCCCGCTATTTGGCTCATGCCAAGGTACTTCGAATATGGGGATTGGCCAGCTAGTGGATAGATTGACATCATGGAAAGCAGGGGAAACGTGGGATATCCGAGGGAAAATGGAGGAGGGCCTGAAACTTTTGGATCGACACTGCATTGGGGGGCAGATTGGACCACCAACCAGTTCTACAAGACACGTGCTGAGTACACGATCAACGGGACTACTCTGGCTGACGATTTCCACACGTACGGTCTTTACTGGGACGATAAGGTCATTTACACTTACTTGGATAATGATACCAACAAAGTTCTGTTCGTCAATCATACCACGATGAGCTACTGGGAACGCTCCGGACTGTCAGGCAGGATGAATCCTTGGCAATTCTCAAAGAACAAATGCGCTCCCTTCGATACAGACTTTTACCTGATTCTGAACGTGGCTGTGGGAGGAACCATCGGATACTTTGCCGACGGAGTGGCCAACAAACCGTGGAGGGACAGATCCACAAGACCAAGTGCTGAGTTTTTCGACAACAAGGGGCAGTGGTTCCCCACCTGGAAGAAGCAGGACAGCGCTATGCAGATCGATTGGGTCAAGATTTGGGACCTTTAGAAAAATGAGGAGGAGCAAACTCAGTGATTGAGCATCTATATTGCAGAGATTATACCAATACTATGACATTCTTCACATAAAAATAAGCATATGCATTATCATCAATAGAAGTATTGATAAATGTAAGACAATACAAATGAGCTTATTTTATTCGATTGAAGTAGGGCGGTTTTTTTTTCGAAGCCGAATGGGACAGCTTGAAGTTTATTGGCTTATGTAATGATGGATCGACGTCCTGGCCAGAAATGGAAATGTAACCTCAGCTTTGATTTTTATATGAATGATCTATTAATCATGAAAAATAGATGACGAAACAATTTGGAAGCTCTCTCAAAGTATGAAGATGTGGTTGTCAGGAGGGTCTTGCGTCTTGGGCATGAGAATGCGATCGATATCCGATTTGTGTTTCTCTTCAATAATATAAACCACGTTGTTCCTTAGATTGTGTTCCCCATTCCACAGTTGCCTATTGATGTCCTAAAGGCCGAAGAAGGTGCGAAAGTCTTCCACCGAATCGCCTTTGGCGCAATAAATTATGAGCTTACAGTTCCTTAATTCCTATATTCCCAAAGCCTAAACTACGTGGTATCCGAAGTCGCTCATCACCTCTTCTTCGTTGGGATCCTCAGAAGTCAGTGCCTCGATCAAAAAGTCACTCTTCTTTTTGCTTTTTCTGTCTCTAAGCCGAGAATAGTATGCAATACTCTTGAAGAACATCACTACCACTTTTTCACACTGCAATGACTTGATGCGCGCTATTGTCTTGTAGATGGCTTCAACCAACTGTTATAGGCTTCCCTTGGCTGGACTTGTCTCCTTCGAGTATGAGTTGATTTCCTTTCTGAGGATTTCTTAGTTGGACTCTTTGAGGATGAGGCTGCACTCGACCTTGAAGCCGCTCTTCACGTTGAATTTGATGATGGAGAGTCGGTCTGCAGGCTTGATCAGCTTTTCGAATAGGTAGTTCACTCTTTCCTTGTGGTATTATGCTTACCGTTTTGAGTAGTTTTTCGCACAATCAAAAAGACAGACAAACTCACGCTCCAAGCCGACATTTATCTTGCTGTGGTATTTTAGTAGTTTTGGCTCACTGTCTTTTGTGATTTCGCCATAATGGAGGGTCTTAAAGGGTATGGCTTGCTTGAATATTTGCGTTGATTCGTACCTTTCAGGTTTGATTTTAAGGCTGGTTAATAGGTTTCTCAATTATATAACGACCATGTAGCAAACACCCATAGAAGTGAGTTCAGTTTTTAAGGCCTATGCTAATAGACTAGTAATTCTATTCAGCTTACTATGTGATTCAGAAGAAGCATCGATGATTTTGGCTTTAAATAAATTCCTGAGTATCTTCATGGCCTCAGGAGGAACTCTTGAGTAAATGGTGAGCTTGTTTCTCTGGTGAAGCAGTTTATACTTTGATCCTTTTTCTTTCAATTTCTGTGTTACTTTCGGGTACTCTTCAATGTAAACCTTATAGTAATTATCAACAATATCTATCATCCGATTGGCCTATTAAGTTCTTTTCATATTCGCCAATTGCTTTGCCTCGTGCAGAAGGGCGATGATGCATTCAGAGTAGCTGGAAAAGTCAGGGTAGAAGCAAATCTTGAGCAATCTTAGGTTCTAAAACTATTCTTTGATGATTTTGTCCATCCTGAGCTTAAAAGCCTATTCATTTGTGAATTCCGCCTTATCGACCTTGGTAAATATGGAACGAAGATCGATATACTTTATATGCGTAATGCTCAGCTTGAACATCCTCCTTATCAATATGACCTAAAGCTACCGATACCCATGGGGCAATGCTTTCCTTTATTTTTTCATTCTCAACACATCCTCCATCGTCAAGTTGAACATTTCTTGCAATTACCTTAACCCTAATTCTATGCTTTTATTGTAATATCCCATGGCTCTGTCCCACTCCTAAAGATTGCATGACACTTCTCCCATATTTTCGAGGATGTTTCCAGTATCGTAATCAAGACTCTTCAAAAACTGCAGCGCTTCATTGTATTTCAGTAATTTTATGCGCAATGCCCACTAAAAAAGGATGAAGTGCTGTATCGATGCAATTTGTTGATGATCCTCACCTGATCATACACTTTCCTTATGTCGTCCGTCCCCTTGTACTCGCAAATCTCGACATTTATATCCCCGTCAACGATAAATTTGCATCTTTTGTCCAGTTACTCAAGCTCCTTGTCCAAACTGTCCAAGAGGACCTTCAGTATCAGGGCACTGATAACCGTTCCGATGAGAATGAGTATGGCATCGGGGATAAGCATTGCCTTTATGCTGGTGAGTATATCTACTGTTCTGATGTTTGAAGTTATTTGGAGGGACTTTGGGTGTACAATTTGAGGAAAATGGTATTTGAACGGTTGTTATAGCTGCTAATGGAGATATATAGTTTGTGTAATATCTTGTCCTTAGGATTTGCAGTTTTTCATACAAGGATAATTCCTTGTAAGCGAAATCATTAATGGTGATATTTGTGTTTGTGAAATTGAGGACATGGCGGAATCTGTGAAAATCTTATTGTCTCCGTTTACTTGAAAGGCCACAGGAGGGATTTGGCTTGCGTTTTTGCTTATTGAGTTTGTACTCGGGACAAGATAAGTTTTGGTTGCGTTGGGGATTGCCAAATTTAAATAATTTACCACTTACGATGCCAGTAATCCGATATCAAGCTGAACGCAAGGAATGTAAGAAAGGCCATTGTTGGATAGTGTCTTGCAGATCACTAGAAAATTTTTATTCAATTTGGGTTCATTTTTGATGAAAGCAGCCGAGCTAAAGTTCAAATCACTGCTAATCTTCTGGACATTGGGATAGAAGGAGCCACTTGTCGAAGAGTTGAGAAGAAGATAATCCGAATCGTATTTGGTAGGATATTCGAAAAAGATAGATTAATTCGATGATGTGAACAAGACTGAAATACTAGCGAGGGAGAAACTGCAGATCTTTGCATCAAGGCTCTAAGGAAGGGCTCCGTTTGAAGATAACGATTATATATCTTCAGAAGAGATGGGCTCAGATTTGAAGGGTCTGTAACGTTCGATGAAAACCACATGGACTGTTGGCTGGTCGTCTGGTATTGGTTGGGGGTGTTCAGGATCAGTGAGTTGAACAGAAAGGCTGAGTTTAAGGAAATTGGGCCGCTTTGGAGGAATTGGCTATTATCTGCCAAGGAAAAGCCATTAAAGATATTGAGATAGGAAAGGTACTTGTTGATGATGTTCTAAACTGCGCTGCTCGCCTGGATGTTGGTGGATTTGGCCTGATTCTCCGAAAGGAATATTTTTTCCAAGATATAGGCGGTGGCTATGAGGGGGTAGCCTGCTCCTGCGATTTGGAGGGGCGTGATGAGATGCGCCCGAAGAAAAAGATGAAGGGGATGACCAAAAGAAGCAGCCAGCGAAGCTATCTTTTGCATGCCATTTTCCTCTTCAATCAAATATATTATAGTCCAAATACTTTATTCTATAATTTCGCCAATTAACCAACTTTTCAGCTTATTGCAAAGCAGCAGCATTCAGATGAGCCGATTATATTTGCTGTTTAAGCAATTTAGAAAATGTTACAATTACAATTCAAGAACACAAATAGCATAACATAATATTATAAGTTTTTCCTTTCAAGATAATTGATTAAAATAAATGAGTGAAGCAAAGAATAGGCATACAATCTGCATAAAGCCAGAGAATATACCACTTTGATTGAAGGTTTGCCTAGTTATCAAAGGATGAAGATATGATTATCGGAGGATCTTGGGTCTTGAGCATGAGTATACGATCAATATCCGATTTGTTTTTTTCTTATATTAAATACACAAGGTTATTCATACTATGTCAATCCCCCATAGCTACTTATTAATGTCTCCAAACCGAAGAAGGCGCGAAACTCTTAAATGGAATCGTTTCTTGCGCAAAAGATAATTAGCTTGCAGTTTCTGAGCTCCTCCATGCTTAATGCCTTGACCACATGAGCACCGAAGTCACTCATTACTTCATCTTCAGTCGATTCGTCTTTCTAGGAGTTTCGCCTTCTTTTGTTTTTCCGCTTCATCATGTATTAATAATAAGAGATTCTTTTGAAAAACATTAATATGATCTTCTCACATTGTAACGCTTTGATTCTATTGACTGTCTTGTAAGCACTTCTACTATGTGCTTTAGCTTCCTTTCCCTGGCATAGCTTATGAATTTATTTCCTTTCTTAGGATTGCTTAATTAGATTCTTTGAGAGTCAGGCTGCATTCCACTTTGATGCCCCCCTTTACATTATATTTAATGATGGAGAGCCTGTCAACAGGTTTAACCAGTTTATCAAAGAGATAGTTTACTCTCTCTTTATGATATCTATCATCTCGTTTGATAATCTTTCGCACAATCAAAAAGAAAGACAAATTCTCGCTAAAGCCCGGACTGTCCTTGGTGAAATATCTAAGTAACTGTGGTTCCACTTCTTTGCTGACTTCACCATAGTGTAAGGTCTTGAATGGGACTGCTTGTTTGAAGATTTGGTGGATTCATACTTTTAAGGATTGATATTGAGATTGATCATAATTTTCTCAATTATATTGCAGCCATATACCGAAGCTTAGGAAAAACAGCCCTGCTTTCAATGCCTACGTTAAAAGGAACACAATTTTGTTCATTTTATCAACTGATTGAGTAGATCGCCAACGATTCTAGCTTAATATAAGCATTTAAATATCTTTAAAATCTCAGGAGGCATTCTCGAATGAGGTGTTAGTTTGTTCCGTTTATGAAGAAGCTTAAACTTTGAACCTTTTTCTTTTATTTATGTGCATTTCTGGGAATTTCTCAGAATAGACTTTATAATACGAATCAGCTATTTGTAGCATTCTCTTTGCCTAATCGAACCTTTCAAGTTCGCTAGCTGTTTTGCTTCAGAAAATAAGGTGAGAATGCCTTAGGAACTTCCTGAGAAATCGGTAAAGAAACAGATCTTAAGCATTCTTAAATTTTATAGGCATTACTTGACCATTTTTTCAATTTTTTTCTTCAGTTATTCTTAATTCTACTCGAAGTGTCTGCCTTTGTGAATGTCAGCCGATGATCTATATACTTTACGTGAACGTAGAGAAGTCGAAACATCCTTCTGATCAATACCACTTAGAGTTCCTTAAATCCATGAGGAAAGGAATGGTTTTGCTTTTTAGCAATACACGTCATCCATCGTCAGATTGAATGCTTATTTCAATTCTCTTAATCCCAAGTCGATGCATCTATTGTATAGTTAGCAGCTTTGTCCCATTATTCGAGAAATGCAAACACTTCACCCATATTCTCAAGGACATTTCCGATGTCATAGTGAAGACCAGATAAGAATTGCAAAGCTTCGTTGTATTTGAGAAGTTTTTCAGCAGAATGGCCAGTGAAATATGATGGGTGCTATACCTGTGCAGTCTATTTATAATCCTCACCTGATCATAAACCTTTCTGATGTCTTCAGTCCCATTATGCTCGCAAATCTACACATTGATATCGCCTTCAACATAAACTTGCACCTGTTGTCAAGCTCGGAAAGCTCGTCATCTAGACTATCTAAGAGAAACTTAAGCACAAGCGCGCTCACTACAGATCCAATGAATATCAATATGCCGACAGGGATGACCACAGTCTTCATGCTGCTTTAAAAATTTACACTCCTGATCAGTGATGGAACCTGAGGGGACTTTGCGTGTATAATCTGAGGACTGATGTGCTCATGTGGTTGTTGTAAATGCCAAGCGAGGATATGTAGCTTGTAAAGTTCCTTGCCCTGATTATCAGAAGCTACTATTCTGGAGTTTATTGCTTCAGCTAAAAGTGATCGTATGTTATGCTCGTGTGGTGAGGTTGAGGAAACGTTGTTGTGTATTAAGTTTTCGTCCCATTCAACAGCTGGAAAGCCACCTAAGAGCCTGAGCCAATTTTATTCAATCCGTTGCTGCCTGGGATCAGGTATGTTTTAGTCAGTTTATGCTTGCCAAATTGGTTAAAGCGATGGCTTCTTTTGCGAGCAGACCAATATCCAATGAAGACAAGGGATTAAAAGCAATCCGTTTCCTTACTGAGGCTTACATATAACCAGGTAGCTTCTGTTAAGTATGGGTTCTACTTGATAGCAGCGACTGAAGTGAGGTTGAGTGTGTGTATGCTGCAGGACGGAGGAATAGAAGTATTCTCTACTGTAGAATTGAGGGATACAAAGTCAGAGTCGTATTTTGAGGGAAACTAAAAAAGAGGGACTCATTTACCGTCAGAAGAGGACGGATATTGCGGCGACTGTGAGTTGATGGGTTTTTGGAGTGAGGCGCGGATGCTGTGTTCCCTTCGCAGATAACGACCGTAAATGGCTTGAGGGACGGACTCAGAGAGTCAGGGTCGGTGATGTTGGGGGAAAACCACATGGATGCTGGCTGACTGTCTGGTACTGGTTGGGGGTGCTGCTGATTTGGGAGTTGAAGAGGAAGGCGAGTTGAGGGGGACGGCATTCACGGAAGAGGCGCCTTATTTTATTATAAAGCGAAGCCAGCGAAAATGTTGAGGTAAGACAGGTATTTGTTCAGGATATTTTAAATACTACTGCATCCAAGAATGTTAGTGGATTTGACTTGGTTTTCTGAAAGGTAAATACTTTATAGGATGTAGGCGTTGGCTGAGAGTGGATGGGCAGGCCCAGCGATTGATAAGGGCGTGAAGAGGTGGAAAGCAAAGAACAGCATAAAAGGAATAAGCATGAGGAAGAGCCATCTTAGTTATCTCTTACAGTCCATCTTTGTATGCTCCTAATCAATTATAATTAAGCATATGAAGTAAATTCCATTAATTTAAAGGAGATCTGTAATCTTTTCTTATCTTTGATATGCTTTATATCAAAATTTAATTTATCGTAATATCTTTTGCTTGATTAAATAATAATTTTCAGTTTTGAATGATTGGGATCGATGAATATAATTTGAGCATTTTGGGCATGCTTGCAACAACCAATTAAAACACTTAGCCTTTTAATGTAAAATATGTAAAATATTCAAGAAGGCTTATTATCTAAGATGAAATTGTACACTATAAAGCAATAAGAACAACTCAATGATTATTGATTGAAGACCATTTGTTTTTAGTCATTCTTCAGCTTTTTATGAATTATTCACATTTAGGGTATTATTATCTTGATAAAAGAATCATATTTGCTCATCTTTTTGCCTGTTTCGGTCCAAACTCAGAGAAATGGTCATAATAGCCAGGCCCAAGACTATCTTATGACTTTACCACATATCTGTATCTCTAACTTGCGGAGTTCGACCAAATGCATGAGACTCTGTATTCCTAGGTTAGCATATCTTTACCTAAAGGTGGAGATAGGCGTTTTTCCAGTGGGTGAGAGCTCGACTCCGATGGGATAGTAGCCACCGATGGTTATATTTTTTGAAGCATGGTCAATTTCCTGCAGATGTTGGGTGAATGTTTTGTTCGGAGAATGCTCATACGCATTTTATTTGCGTTTGGGCTTTTCGCTGGGGATCGTTTGAAGCTTGTATGGCTAGATTGTGCATCTTCAATATTTGACCCCTAATATGTATTCTTTTTTATCTTATGATGCTTCAAAGGGCTTTTTTAATTACGAGAGTGTTGGCATTTCGTGCGAAAAGGGGATTTGGATTTGCTTCTGCTTTTTATTAACTTGCTGTTAGGATTTAAAATCTCGTCAAGGTTCCTCACGAGTGTGCCCGAATCAAAATAAAATCTGGTATTTCCTCCATTGTCCCTCTACGATCGTTGGCTCCTCAATGGACTCTTTGACCTTTTTTCATAATCCCACCGATCTCGATCCTGGTAATTGTTCCGATAGATGAAAGGATCAACTTATTGATATCCGGCCTATTATTTGGGCTCAGGGAAGCGTGGAGCTTTGGAAAAGGTGAAGGTTGCTTTTGAGGGGGATTTGTTCAGTATGTGGTTAACGTATTCGGTATATGGATGTGAATAGTTACTCATGATAATAAAAATTACAGTGGAGAGATTTGCTAAAATGACAAGAGCTATTCTAAAAGCAGTTTACAGGGTCAGTATAGCCTTCTACGTTCAAGGAAGCAATCATAGGAAATGAAACGATTAATTTAAAAGGTTTTTTTTATATTTGGAAACATGCTTACTTTTAATGGATATAAATGATAAAAATCCGTCTAATTCTCAAATATATTGTGTTTTTTATTGTTGATATTAATAGATTAATAATAAGGATTATTATGGAGGAAACTCAACAGATAAAAGAGTATAGATATCGGTTTGTGATATTTATTGTGTATGCGTTGGCTGCTCTTGTAAATTCTATACCTGGCAGCGCCTTCGCAGCTATGAGCACAACAGTCTAAAAAAATTTCAACATAGGAGTGGTTTAGATTTCCCTCAACACTCTCTTCTTCCCGGTCGCACACCCCCTATTCTCTTTTTTTTGCAATTGGCTCATCAATAAAAAAGGAATGAGGGTTAGTTACTTCGCAGCAGCCGCTCTCAATATTACTGGCACATGGCTGAGAACTTTTCTCTCGCCAGGACAACCCTACGTATGTCTGCTCGGGTCTCTCCTATCGGCAGTCGGAGCCATCTTTTTACTCAATACTCCCAGCAAAATGGCTTTAAACTGGTTCAGATCTGAACAAGTGCCAATGATCACCTTCGTAGGCGTAATGATCAATCTAGTCTCAATGGTCCTAGGCGTTGCGCTTCCCGGTGCCTTCATCAACTCATCGAGCACGGCGGACGATGTCATAAGATTCTTGAGATGGGAGGCATTAATAGTCACGGTTCCTCTGATATTACTTGTTGTATTTTTCAGGTAAAAACCTCCACAACCTCCTAGCAAGGCTGCTCAGGCATTCAACAACACCGAACAGGGAAAATACACTGATATCATAAAGACACTCTTCACCAATAGTGGATACTTGAACTTTGCTCATGATGGCTCTCAACTATGGAATTTGCATCGCTTTCATTGCAGTGCTTGAGGAGTGCTAGTCGGGATTGGATATGAGAAAGCAAGTCAAGCTATTTCGGTTATTGGCTCTGGAGGAATCCTCATCGGAATCGCTGCCAACTTTTTGTACCTGTACATTCTCAAGAAAACAAAACAGTTCAAGAAGATAATCGTCTTTGGTAAAGATATATTATTCAGTAACGTTTGGAGATTTGGCTGGATTATTGATTTGGTCGTTCGGTCTTTTGGAAGTCTTGAGCACATGGTGGCAATTGTTACTTATTAGCGGCTTTTTCACCTTCAACCATTTCGCAATTCCTTCTATCTATATTCTCTATTCAACGGAAATTGCCTTTCCAATCGATCAGGCCTCAGCAGCCGGTTACCTGATGGCAATTTCCCAGACATTTGGCTTCTTAGTTGGTCTTCTCTTCTCAAGTCTTGTCGATGGAAGCATCGAGATGTCAAGACCATCCTATACGTTACGGTTGCTTGCTTATTGATTTCTTCACTGATCAGTCTCACCGTAAAGGAGGATCTCAGGAAGAGTAAGTTCGAAGCTGGTGAGGCCTTGGAGGCAAGCAGTGGAATGAAATCGAGGGATAGTAGAATCTTAAACAGAGTCTTATTTCCGACCATTGATAATCATATGGATTATTTCATCAAAAAGTATATTGATTTTTAATAAAATGGATGGATTTGACCATCAAATAGAAGATTCAATGATCAAAGTAAGGAATTATAAGCCGATTACACTAAGAAAAATGAAAGGAATCATAAAAAGTTGGCTATAGCTACTCTGTTTTCTCAGAGTATGAAGATGTGGTTGTCCGGTGGGTCTTGTGCTTTGAGCATCAGAATGCGATCGATGTCCGATTTTGTTTCTCTTCAATAATATAAACGACATTGTTCCTTACATTGTATCCCCCGTTCCACAGCTGTCTATTGATGTCTAAAAGACCGAAGAAAACGCGAAAGTCATCTGCAGAATCGCCTTTGGCGCAATAAATTATTAGCTTACAGTTCCTCAATTCCTAACTCCCAAAGCCTCAACCACGTGGTATCCAAAGTCACTCATCACCTACTCTTCGTTGGGATCCTCAGACATCAACTATTCTATTAAAAATTTGGTCTTTTTTTTGCTTTTTCTGTCCCTCAGCCGAGAGTAATAGCTTATGCTTTTGAAGAACATCACAATAACTTTTTCGCATTGCAATGTTTTAATCCGGCATACTGTCTTATAGAGAGCATCGACGATTTGTTCAAAGCTTCCTTTCGTTGGGCTCGGCTCTTTCAAGGTGGAATTTATCTCTTTTCTCAGAATCTCTTCATTGAATTTCTTGAGAATGAGGTTGCACTAAATCTTGATGCCTCCTTTTGTGTTGAACTTAATGATTGATAATCTATCGACTGGCTTCACAAGATTATCGAAGAGATGATTCACTCTTTCTTTGTTGTACTCTGCTTCAGATTTTGAGTAAATTTTAGCACAATCAAAGAGGAAGACAAACTAACGCTAAAGTCCTACACTATTATGAGAGAAAAACTTCAACAAACGAGTTTCAGTTTCTTTATTTATTTCACCATAATACAGCGTTTTTAAAGGTAAGACTTCCTTAAAGATTTGGGTGGATTCATATTTTTCTAAACTGATTTACAGACTAATGAGTAATTTTCTCAATTGTATTGCAGCCAGATAACCTAAATTTACGAAGAATATTCCGACTTTCAAAGCTTCAGTTAAAAGTTCCACTATTTTGTTATATTT
Source organism: Nymphaea colorata (assembly GCF_008831285.2). Classification (NCBI taxonomy): domain Eukaryota; kingdom Viridiplantae; phylum Streptophyta; class Magnoliopsida; order Nymphaeales; family Nymphaeaceae; genus Nymphaea; species Nymphaea colorata. The sequence continues at coordinate 23,616 of NW_022204605.1, read as the reverse complement.
ATCTTAGGCTTAATTAGATGAGGCTAGGGTCTTGGCCTAATATATGCATTTTAGGATTTTAATAACTTCAGGCGGCATTCTTGAGTAAGGAGTTAATTTATTCCTCTGTCGAAGAAACTTGAACTTTGAACCTTTTTCTTTTAGTTTGTTTGTGGTTTACGATATTTTTCATTATATTCTTTAAGATAGTAATCAGCAATTTCCATCATTCTCTTTGCCTACTCATACCGCTTAGCATTTGCAATTGTTTCGCTTCAATATAGAGTGTGACGACGCCTTCTGAGAGACTTGAATAATCAGGAAAAAAGCAAATTTTGAGTAATCGTATTTTTAAAAACAACCAATGCCATTTTTCAAGTTTCTTTTTGAATTATTCCGGGTTTTATTCACAGAATCATCTTTCAAAAAGTTTACCGATGGTCAATATATTTTACGTAAACATAATTAAGCCGAAAAAGCTTCTGATCAGGACAGTTTACAACTATTTATACCCGTGAGGCAATTGAAGATTGTGTTTTTTCATAGCCAAGACATCTTACATAGTCAGGTTGAATGTTTATTTCAATTCTCTCAAACCCAAACTGGCGCACCTGCTGTAATAGTTTATTGCCTTTTCCCACTATTCTAGATTAACTGATGCGTTTCCTAATTTTCGAGGACGTTTCCGATATCATAGTCAAGAGTTTTCAAGAATTGCAAAGCTTCGTTGTATTTGAGAAGTTTTTCAGCAGAATGGCCAGTGAAATATGATGGTGTGCTGTACCTGTGCAGTCTATTTATGATTCTCACCTGATCATAAACCTTTCGTATATCATACGTCCCGCTATGCTCGCAGATCTACACATTAATATCCCCATCAACGATAAATTGCATCTCTTGTCCAATTACTCAAGCTCATCATCCAAGCTATCCAAAAGAAACTTGAGAACGCAAGCACTTACAATCGATCCCAAAATAACTAAGACCCCTACAGGGATCAGTATTGATTTCATGCTGCTTTGAAAATCCACACTCCTGATCAGTGATGGAATCTGGAGCGGACTTTGCGTATAAAGCCTGAGAATAGACGTGCTCATGTGGTTGTTGTAAATGTCAAGAGAGGATATATAGCTCGTAAAGTTCCTTGTCCTCATTATGACAAGTTATTATTCTGGATTTATTGCTTCAGCAAAAAGTGGTTGTGGGTAATCCCCGTGCTAGTGAGGTTTAGAAAAACGTTGTTGTGTATTAAAGTTTTCGTCCCATTCAACAGCTGGAAAGCCACCTAAGGAACTGGGTCACTTTTATTAATCCGTTGCTGCCTGGGATCAGGTATGTTTTGGTCAGTTTATGCTTGCCAAATTGGTGAAAGCGATGGCTTCTTTTGCGAGCAGACCAATATCCAATGAACGCAAGGGATTAAAAGCAATCCGTTTCCCTATTGTGGCTTACATATAACAGGTAGCTTCTGTTAGCATGGGTTCCTACTTGATAGCAGCGACTGAGGTGAGGTTGAGTGTGTGTATGCTGCAGGACGGAGATAGAAGGTATTGTTGAGTGTAGAATTGAGGGATGCAAAGTCAGAGTCGTATTTTGAGGGAAACTAAAAAAGGAGGGATCATTCACTGTCAAAAGAGGACGGATATTGCGGCGACGGTTGAGTTGATGGGTTTTTGGAGTGAGGCGCGGATGCTGTGTTCCCTTCGCAGATAACGACCGTAAATGGCTTGAGGGACGGACTCAGAGAGTCGGGGTCGGTGATGTTGGGGGAAAACCACATGGACTGCTGGCTGACGGTCTGGTACTGGTTGGGGTGCTGCTGATTTGGGAGTTGAAGAGGAAGGCCGAGTTGAGGGGACGGCATTCACGGGAAGAGGCGCCTTATTTTATTATAAAGCGAAGCCAGCGAAAATGTTCAGGTAAGACAGGTATTGTTGATGGCATTTTGTATGGCTTAGCTGCTAAGTAGGTTAGTGGATTTGACTTGATTTTCCGAAAGGTAAATGCTTTGAAGGATGTAAGCATTGGCTGAGAGGGGGTGAGCTGATCCGACGATTGCCAAGGGCGTAAAAATATGAAAAGCAAAGAACAGCATAAAAGGATAAGCATTAAAAAAGCCACTTAACTATCTTTTGCAGGCCATCTTTCCTATGCTCTTTAATGAAATTATAATGAGGCTAATAGAGAAAATTCCATTAATCGAAATATGAATTAAAACCATTTATGCATTTTTAAACTCTTCTTTTCAATATTTTATTGTAGGTCTCAATACATGAAAATGCAAATTTGCATTACAAGAGGATGTTATACTCATCCTTTTTTGGAGGATTCATTAAAATATGAGAAAGATTATACCGAAAAGCTTAATGTCATCAATATGTGTAAAATAAACGCAAGGCCTTTTTTAAACATAATAACCTTGAAAAAATGGCTTTTAATTATTTTTTACAATTAATTCTTCAAAAAAATATTAAAAAATTAAAAACAGTAAAAAGTAGCACCTTCTTTGCATTTGACTTTTCTATGCGTTTTTTCAGTCGTGATCATCACTTTTTGCCCATTTGACAATCATAATCTCTTAAATTCCATAAAAATCATATCAAAGCTGGACCTGATTTCATAAGCCTCATATTTATACGTCTTAAATAGTAGTATAGAAAACTTAAATTAAACTACAAAACTATCAATAATTTCGTTACTTTTGCTCGTGTGAAACATACCATCCCTCACAGAGATTGGAATATCTGGAAAAACCATACCAATTTGGCATTAATAAATCGTTTTTTCATTATATTAATAAAATACTTTTTGTTCTATTTTTCACAGAATAAGAATCATAATTATGTCATCGTTTTTGCTTCAAGGTCCGAATTCTGAGAAATGATCATAATAGCCAGGGCCAGGTTATCCTACGTCTTTTCACGTATTTATATCTCTCTTTCGGTGAGCTTACGCCAAAGGAATGCGATTCAGTATTTCTAAATCGATAAAAAGCTACCTGAATGTTGATATTGGAGTTTTCCCATCAGCTGAAAGCTCAACACCGGTGGGATAATATCCGTTAATTGTTATATTCTTTGAAATGTGGCGATTTCTTGCAGGTGCTGTGTAAATGTTTTGTTAGGAGAATGGTGATAAAGGTTTGACTGTCTTTTTGGCTTTTTGGACTTTTTGGGCTTTTCGAAGGGACGTTTAATTTTCCGCGCATAGAAGGCGAATGTTGAATGTGTGAGCGTTCAAACGACTGTTTTCTTTCTCTTTGACTTCTTTACGGACTTGCTCGTTTGTGTGATAGTGGATATGGTGAATGGGTGGTGACTTAGGTTTGCTCTTGCTTCTGATGAGCTTGGTGTTCGGATTTAAGATCTCTTCAACATTCCACGCCAGTTCATCACGGCCGAAGTTTCCTCTATAATGGATGTCCCGATTGTTCCGATCGTATTTTTTACTTTTGAATGGGCTTTTTGCCTTCCGTCACGTTCATCCCGATTCGATCTTCTTGTGCATTCGGGTAGGAAAAGGGATCGTTTTATAAGTATTGGGCTTCTGCTTTTTGATCAGGAAATCTGGGCGCCTTAGAGAAAGAGAATGTAGTTTGGATGGAGATTTGTTGAGGATATGATTCACGTATTCGAGTAGGGGTGAGAGTAGTTATTCATTAGTAATTAAATTTCCAATTAAAAGATTGTAAATAAGGGATGAAACTTCAACGTTATCTCATTCAAAGTCTGAGCAAAGCTTTTAGTGTTTAAGCTTAAATCTAAATCCAATCAATGGTTCATTTAAAACAAGCTCGTAACACGTTAATGATAAGCTTGTTTTATTCGTATTTTCGATCATCTTTAAATATAATCTATCATCAAATATTGATTAGAATAAATGATGAAAATCTCCTTACTCTCAATTATTTTTAATATTTATCTTTTGAGCATCTATTGTAAGTTAATTATTTTAAGCGAAGCGGATATTAATAGATTAATAATTAGAATTATTATGGAGGAACCTCAACAAATGAAAGAGTACAAATATCGATATGTCATATTTATTGTGTATTTGTTGACCGCTCTTGTGAATTCTCTTCCTTCCAATACCTTCGCATCCATGAGCTCAACGATCGAGAGAACTTTTAACATCGGTATCATCTAAATATCACTCAATACTCTCTTCTCCCCCATCGCACACACCCTATTCTCCTTTCCCTGCAACTGGATCATCAACAAAAAAGGAATGAGGTTTAGCTTCTTCATCGCAGCCATCTTAGTCGTCGGCGGAACGTGGCTTAGGACCTTCCTTCAGCCAGGAGAACCTTATATCTGCCTACTTGGATCTCTTTTGGCAGCAGTTGGAGGGATTTTCGTGCTAAACACTCCCAGCAGGATGGCTCTAAATTGGTTCAGATCTAACATGTGCCAATCGTCACCTTCGTCAGCGTCATGATCAACCTCATCTCGATGGCTTTGGGTCTTTCCATTCCGGGTCTGTTTATCAACTCTTCCAGCACGTCGGATGATATCTTAAGGTTTTTGAGATGGAGGCTGTGATGATCACGATTCCTTTCTTGCTGCTTATCATTTTCTTTAGGGAAAAACCCGCTCATCCTCCTAGTAAAGCTGCCCAAGCTTTCCACGTCACTGAAAAAGGAAACTACAAGGACATCATGAAGCAGCTCTTCACCAATCGAGAATATCTGAAGCTTTGCTCCGCCATGGCCCTCAACTATGGAATCTGCATCGCTTACGTTGCGGTTCTGGAGCAAGTCTTAGTAGGCGTTGGATACAAAAATCCAACTCAAGACATATCGAGGTTTGCAAACTCAGGAGTTGTCTTGGGAATTATTGCCAATTTCTTGTATTCTTATGTCATTAAAAAGACAAAGTTGTACAAGAAGATTATTGTCTTAGGTAATGATGAATTTATTTAGCGACCTTGGGAGATCTTTTGGGGATGATGATATGGGCAGCAGGCATTCTGGAGAATGTCAACATATGGTGGCAGCAGATAATGATCAGTGGTCTTTTCTGCTTCAACCACTTCTCGATCCCCTCGATATATGTTCTCTATTCAACTGAAATTGCCTTTCCAGTGGATCAAGCCTCTGCAGCTGGTTACCTAATGGCAATTGCTCAAACTTTTGGCTTCTTGACTGGCATTTTATTTTCCAGCCTGCTTAATGGAACTAAGGAAATGTCAAGCGTCATCCTTTACGTTACGATCGGCAGCTTATTTATCTCATTTTTGGCAACTCTCAGCATAAAAGAAGACCTCAAAAAGACAAGATTCGAGGCAGGGAAAAGTTTGGAAGCCATCAGTGTCGAAACTGAGGGAAAATAGAGTCTGTTGGTGGACGGATGATGCATATAGATTATTATTAAACGCTATTGTAAATGGTAATAACCATCCATTTTCCGATTGATGATAAGATATTATTATATTTGATAAGTTATTAAGAATCAATCCTGCAAGTAAGGCCTTACATCAATGTCCCAAATATATCCCTTGGCAATTCGTGCAATTTGGCCAAAAAACCGGCGCCTCTCCATTAGTAACAGCGTTATAATTTGAATTCATTCTGTAGAGTTGGGGAAGGATCGTTTGCTGCTTACAGTTGATGCACCACTTCATGATCCGCATCTTCGAGATCGGGGAATTGCAGTTCGGACAGCTGTGACCCTTCATCATCCACTGCAGAATGCAATGCTCATGAAAGAAGTGTCCGCATTCGGTCATGAAAAACGGGAAGCCAGAAAGACAGATAGAGCAGGTTTCCTCTCTGAATTCATATCTTCTCGGTGTCGTTGAGTTGATGATCTTTCCCTGGGCCGAATAATCCTGAAGCTGGATTTGCTTTCCTATGAAAATGTGGTTACTCGGTTATACGACCGTATTTGGTGTTTGCTAAGGTTAGCTTTTGGAGCATTTGTTTCTGATCAAAGTTCCAGCAACGCAGAGGAAAATCAAGCCCAGAGGCACTCCGATTATAACCCCTAAGATATTTACACCGGCTTCTTCCTAAACAAACCATTCATATTCAGGAGTGCAAACCGAATCAGTTACATTTCCCACTTTGCAGACGCAAGATCCATAGAACAACTTCCGATCGCTTGGGCAGGAAGTGCAAGACGATGCACTGGTGCAAGTGAGGCAATTTTGTTCACAGGCTTTGCAAGTTGTCCCATTATCATAAAGTCCAGGATTGCAAGGACAAGGATAGGTACTGTTTAGATAGTCTCGAGAACGGTTTGGCAAGCAGACATTGCAGTATTGATAGCTTGAGCTATAGTAGATCTGACAGATTGGCATCCATATACACAATCGGAGCTTATGTATAGGAGGGGGTTCCTGGGCCACAGAGAGCAGTCAGGAAGAGCGTAAAGGAGAGGAGGATAAAATGAATATTCGCCATGGGCTTAATCGAAAATGATATAATTTTAAATTAATTTTCCATTTTGACTATTCATATTGTTACTGACTTTCATCCCGGATAAAAATATCGAACAGCAATTCCAATTATAAATAAGATAAAAAGTAAGTTAAAATGATTATTCATTAATAGAAGGTTTATTTCTAAAGATAAGCTTTATTTTATCTTTCCAAATATCCATGACGAAATTGCATCTGGTCACGCTGTCTCGTCTCTATTTGGTTGAAGTTTCTCCTCCAGGGATAGTCATACTTTTTCTATGCTATAAGCAATACTTCTTTTTTATCCTTCCGTCTTGGTGAGCTTGTCCAAAATTACGACTGTATTTGATATATGGAGAAGATTATAATGACGAAATCATGAAACAGTGCAGGCCTGAGGTCGATTTGCTCATCGAACCCTTGGCAGTTGGCGCAGGTGGGCCAGAAGACCGGCATTTCATCTTTTTTCGCCTGTTTTTTGGCAGATGCGATCCTAAAACATTGAGGCCGGATCAGTTCCAGCTTGCAACAGCCACACCACTTCTTGATCTTCATTTTAGATATCTGCTGATTGCAATTGGGGCAATTTTGGCGTTTTTTCATCCACTGTATGATGCACTGTTCATGAAAAAAATGACCGCATTACGTCATGAAAAACGGCTATTCTTCGAGGCATATAGAACAAGTCTCACCTTATATACCAGCTTTTTTGACTAGATTATGGTCCCGTAGGCCGACGAGTCCTCGTAATCGCGCTGGATCTCCAAGGTGACCGGACTGGGCCGAGGCTAGATAACCGTATTCTAGAACCTTCCCTGGAATATTTTGAAATCTTCTTTCTTCCTCAGCATGACTATAGTACTGACTATACAGACTAATCCCGCGGTGACTCCTATCGAGATCCCGAGAATGAGAGCGATGTTGATGGTGGTTGGCCTGATGCAGTCTCCATTTTAATCGATCCCGTAGCCAGTTTTGCAGAGACACGATCCTGCGAGCAGGTACTTATCGGATTTGCAAGAAATGCAGGCGGTTTGGTTGCAAGTTAGGCACGAGAGTGGGCAATCCAGGCAGGTCGTGCCGTTGTCGTAAGTCCCCATCTCGCAGAGACACTTGCCAGAGGAATAGTCAAGCTGTCTTTGGGGTTTGCATTTGACACAGTATAGATAATCCATGAAATTTTGACAAGTTAGGCATCCCTCCGGGCAATAGTCTCCTTTCCCTGCAAGGGCCGGCGTTAAAACCAGGATGAAGTGATGCGATTGCTTTTGCGAATAGATGAAAATTCTTCATAGAATATTGTATGGAAAAACGATAAATATAATCTTATTTTATCTGTCGGTATTGACTATTTTTAGTGTTGGTTATAGCTATACTGATGGGCAAACTATTTATTAATGGTGATTAATAACAGGCGTGAGAAGAAGTTAGTCATAGTGATCATTGCAAGAATGAATTAATCCTCTTGGTGAAGCAGTCCAGCATCAGGGTTGGAAAATTGACCATTATTTAATTATGGATTGTGCGCTTTCTTTTGCAATTTTAGGGGGATTTGCAGTCATGGGAATGCGGGCATCTCAGGCCGAGATTGCAAAAGCCGTTCGTGAAAAAGTCCTCGCAGGACTAGCCGGCCTCTCTCCAGCTCTCCTCCTCCGTCCATTCTTGGCTCCGTTCCGAGAGGCAGCAACTTGTAAGCTGGGTCGATGCCACTGAATTCTTCAAAAATAGGGGGGAATCGTCAACGTGGTGGTCGAAACTCGAGTCTGAGGTTGCGTCTGATTCGTGGGGCTACTTGTCGGTCGGCAAAGGGGGCATCACGGCAATGCTGTTATTTTAGAGGGGTGCGATTAATTACATTCTAATAATTATATTGAAGCTCTGACTACCAATATAAAATTTAGGGATAGCTTATTCCTCACTGCTAACGTATTACTAAAAAAAGTCGGCTTTTTGTGAGACTTGCAAATCGTTATTTTCCCATATGAAAAAGGAGAATTGATGAAAAAGGGATGTTTTTTTTTTTTTGTGGTTGAAGTATGATGATAGAATTGATTAATAATCATTTAAATGTGATTGCCTCTAGGTTTCAGGGCTAAAAATGCATCTTATTGAAATCGAGATCGTTCTAATAGTTCTAGCTGAGTATATTATCGTTCTATTGTGAGATTTATTCATTTTAATCGCTCTAGAGAGCGTCCACACGGTCCTCTTTGGTTTCTTTCGATTGCAGTCCCCATTTCTCAGCTATTCCTCATTGATCAGGCAGCTCTATTTGATCTTATACCCTCTCTGTTCCAAATCATGGGCCAATTATTCAGGATTTAACGTACTGTAAAAGTCCATGCGCAGTTTTATGAGTATTTGGTAGAAGTTGTGATATTTTTTCTACATTTTTTGGTGATGACTACGACATTGCTCCGCCTATCTACTTTTCATAAAATTAGCCATGCTTTTAAAGATTTTATCAGTCCTTCGCAGGTGTTTCAGAATGAAATGTCTGTTGTGAATCTCGAGAAAGAAATGGTAGAGTTTATTTTCCTCATCAGTCCAATGCCCTTTTGTATGTTCTTGGATTCCTTCTCAAGGGTCTCGTTCTTGGAGGTGATATTGCGTTTGGCTGATTCCTCCCTATTCTTTTTTTTGCTCAGTTTGATATGGCTCTTCTTTCTGAAAAGAGACTGGAAATTGTACCCCGGTATGACCTTCTCGTCCTCCTCGAAGGAGGGATAGGGGTAGCTCTGCGGGGGATGCGTATTGGGAAGAGAGGTGGTCTCGTTTATCATCGATTAATTCGAAAGGATCCCCGTATTTGTGGTGCTCTCGACCGAAGGAATGCCCTTGCATGCTTTGGAAGCCTATTTTTGATGTGTTTTTGCCGACATGAACTTCTACGATGTTTTTAGAATGTTTAATGAAGTAATTATTAAGCAAATTTAAGCCGCCGAACCATTTAAAAAAGTACTTTCGGAATGGGTTTTGAGAAGATTCACGAAGCAAAGGAAAATGATTGTCGATTAGTGATCAGATAATATATTTAACACCGAATAAATCCCATATTCTAACGATAATCCAAAATATTTTACCGGTCGAAACTTCAACAAAGCCGATCTTGCCACTATTTTGAAGGTTGGAACAAAAAGAAAAACCTTTGACCTTACTTTTGAGCGTAGAGGCATCTTGGGTGAAAGTGGGGGAAATAAAATTATTTGATGGATTTGGATGTGCATATCCTTATGATCTCGTAATAAAAATATAAGGTGGCTTTGGTCTAATCATATATTATTCTTTTGCGCTTGCAGCTATTTCTTTTTTCGTTTTTCTTATATCATGATACGCATCAATTAGTCTTGGGCGCTTTTCAATGCGTCCTCTGTCTTTGGAGGCTCTTTCAACACAAATTTCATTGGTTTTTACACCTTTGGAGGAGGGTTGAGGGCGGAGGTGGCTGTTTCTTCGGTTATTGCTTGAAAAGAAAAGGATTGTTTGCTGGTTTGATGCTGTTGGTGGGGTTTTATGGCTTAAGTTCGCTTTTAGGTTAGTAGAAATCTATCTAAAGCTTGGGCGGTTCTAACTTATTCAACTTGTACCGTATCCATACTATTTTTTGCTCAAATTTGTGAAGCTTTCCCCATTTACATAGAGCTAGAATGTAAGCGCGTCCTGTACGATCTTGCCATGCAATTTCGGACTGATCTCGAATTATTGGCAAAACCCAAAGCTGCTGCATCAATGATATGCTACACCATGGAAGTATGCTTGATTTCGTTATCGACCTTGATGACCCTTTCGGAACTGACGATGACCATTTCCAGATCGATGGTGTGCTGGCGGGTGTAGGTAGGAGTGTTGTGGGTGATCACCCAACGGAGAAGCTTTTTGTTCCATTTTGCAGCGGACCGATATCGGTAAGAGTACGCTCCACCCCGATTATCTTATCACTCATTAAATATTATAAGATTAGAGTGGTAAGAAGGAGCAACTTTCAACGATTATTGCCGATATGATTGGATTATTTATTTGCTCTTATATGGCAATAGATGGCAAAGACTCTCTTGGTTATCTTGACTCTTTATGGTTAGTCTTTCAATAAAGCTTGAAAACGCTTATTCTATGAGTTCAAGCATAAGTTTGCATATGGATACTAATTAAACTCTGATCCATTTATCTTTATTGATGTCGATCGGATATTCCCTTTTGTTGGATTTACGGACAGTTAAATTAAATTATTAATTTCAAATATGCCAAAGTAAGCCTTCGATCCCACTCCTTTCGTCACTCCCTTCACCTCGCTCGAATAAGTCATGGAGTTAAAAATGGTTTTCGACCTGTTCGATCTGGACCACGGCGGCTCAATCGACCCCAAAGGTAGTAAGAAAGATATAAAGAACTCAAGGAGGCAATCGCTGCCTTGGGAATATAGGCAAAGGCTGATGCCGTATACAAAATGATTGCGGAATTAGATGCCGACGGAAGTGGGTCGATTTAGTTTGACTAATTCTACGAGATGATGACACACCAACCCAACGAGCAATAATCCAGAGAGGAAATCCACAAGATCTTCATCATGTTCGACGTTTTCAAGACTGGTAATTCGCGTTGGATTTAGGTAAGATCGGCTGAGAGAGCTTAGAAAGATCTCAAAGGAGTTGGGAGAGCTTACCGATGACTCTTTCCTGCAGGAGATGATAGCGAGGGGCGATACGGATGGAGATGAAATGATCTCTTAGGAGGAGTTTTACAATCTGATGACCAAAAAGACTGGATGATGATCCTTCTGCAGCTCTACTTGCCATCTATTCATATTCATCTAAGAATAAATAAATGAATTTGCCTCTATTATCTGGAAAGACATTTATGCCTTTGCTATAAGAGTAAGAATTCAACAAAAATATAATGAATTATGTTCATTTCTGCTTCATTTTGCCATTCGTGAAGACTAAAAATGGAATAAGTTTTATCCATATTGGCAAATAAAGCAAATCATTGGATTTTGCGAGAAAACCGACTATTCTAAAGCGAGCCAATCTTCAAATATTTTCTCAACCTGAGTTTCTTCATGGTTACTTTAGCTAGCAATTGCTATCGTACTTTTTCAATCCTTCCTTTATCTTCTTCAGTTTGTCATATTGCGAATCCATTCTCCGAGTGTTAATGGACGGGGGACTAGATATTGATACTGTTACCAAAAGTAAAGTCGATTGAAGAGTTGATCGTTTTCTTTGCGGATCTATTTATTTCTGAATTTATGTTGGGTTTGATTGAGGGAATGCGAGGATAGGGATCTTTTGGAGTGGCTGGTGACCATGAAGGTTGCCTTTGCTATCCTATCGTATATCTTTTGATTCTCTTCGTATATTTTCTCCTGTTATTTCATGCATTTCTATGTGAATTATTTTTATTTTCTTTTTTTCATATTATCGACCCTTTCATTGAAGGATTTCTGGTTGTTGCTTTTTTGGTTCTGGTTTGGATATGGTGGAGGTTGCTCATATGATTTTTATATAATCTTGATCGACGATTGGTTACTTCTCTTGCTAGAAGACCAAGTAAAGCCTTGGACTATTTCTCTCAGTTCTCATTTAATAATTTTATTATCATTTTTGACCAAAAGAATAAAATAAGTCCACTTTCATCAGCCATCCAAATGGGAAAATAATCCTCATGGCAAAAAATCGAATTGATATATGGAAGATTGATGGTTGGAACTGGTTTATGATGATTATTGATTTTTGGAAAAGGATGAAGAGAAAGGATTATATCTACTATAAATTATTTATTTTTTTTCTGGTGTAGCATAGTCTAACAATCCTCATGATCAAACCACCCTCAAGGAAAAATCATACCGATAACTTACTGCCCTTCACCGACTACCCAACTTTCGCTTACCCTTCGTGCTACTATAAAACCATGGAGAAGATAAATGATCAACGATACGTCGTCCGCATCGGTTTGATGGTGCACAGGATGAGGAGTTCTAGGAGGACCATTTTCATCAACTGCTGCAGATGTTCAATCGGGAGTGTCCCAGGGTAAGAGTGCATATCGTCTTGCCCAATCTGGTTTATGGATAGGTTAGGATGATCTTCTGGAAAAAAGCGGGATTAGTGAGGAGGGAATATAGCTGGAAGGCAAATTATTCAGATTACTGAGAGCAGCAACTATTTTATTTGAATAATTCATCAGTAAGAATTTAAATTAGGCATATTTCGCCCCGCAAACTTTCAAATAAAATATTTTTGTTTAAAATTTCGCGCGGAATGTGGTCGAAAGATGCAAACAAGAGGAAGATGGGATCTTTGGCAGGCAATTTAATAAGCAGTGATTTTCAAATTATTATTATTGTTGATTATTCATCGAATATAGGATTGCTGGAGAATAGAACTGATCAGTAATGGAAAAGCAAGTCTTTCAGTCGTTCGTTTACCTTCATTGGAGGGTCTTGACGGTTTATCTATTCCTATTGGTCTCTAAGCCGCATATTCATTAATGAATTCTTTAGTTTTTCGATGATGCTCAACTTTTTTTTATTTATCTCGTCATCATCTTATCCTAATCGTTATTTCTTTCACTTATGTCTTCGTAGATTGGCTAGCTTGTCCCATGCTCAATGAATATGTGAAACTGGTTATTATTTATACCTTGCTCGGCAATTTCAAGTTTTTTCTTATTTTACTTCAAATGAACATTCAAATGATTCACCTCTTACGTCAACTTGTCGTATCTTATCCCTTATTATATGAGTATATCGGCTTAGCCTAGGCTTGGTCGGTATTGTTGGATTAGTATTTTACTTTTTTTAGGTATTTTTTATGCTTAGAAAAATTAGTTTGTATTTTTATTTCATTTCATCGATAAATAACCTTGTCGAGCAATGATAGTCCTTTATTTACTCTTGAAGCAAGCTTTCCTATCTATTCCTTTGATCCAGCTTCAAGCTTTCCTTTTTACTTTTTCCGATCAATCCTTTTATGGTGCAACTTTTATTCCTTTTGGATTTTTACTCTATCTTGGATCTTATCACGTTGCTTTTGTTTAATGCGAGGAAGTTGATGGGATTTTGGAGAGAGAATGTTTGGAGAGAGCCTAATTACGGTAGATGGTTTGGGATGGCTGGGCTTGATACAATGTTATGGTCTGGATTTGCGATTTATTGTGGGTTGCATTAATTTTATTGTCAGAGTTATTGTTCCTGAGAGAAATGTTATTCCTCTATTAATTGAGACTGATTTTTCTGCTAATTGGCGAAGTTTTTCTTCGGTTATTAAACGTCTTCGATATCAATGACTGGTTTTCTTGCATTATGTCATCTTGATTCCCTGTTTAAGGATGCTGGAATAAATATCGTTGCCATGTTCAGGATTGCTAGAGAACTTTTTTTCTTAGTTATTTATCATGATGCTTCGATTTATTGTAATGAGAGTGAAGCTGTATTCATTTTTTTATTCGGTGACTGCACGATACTTAGTGGCTGAAGGGAGCTTGAAAGATTTTTCAGGGATTGTTTAGTTATTATGAAAAATGGAGCATTTTTTACCCGTCAGATGTTCATAAATTTGGGCTTCCTATTTGAGATATTGGTATTTTTATGACATAAATATATTATCAATGCCTCACGAGATATATCACACTCAAGAGTTGGAAAAAATGATTCAGTTTATGTGGTGATAAGTAAATAAGGAAGGAATAAGGGAATCTTTTATCATCACTTCACTTTTTTATCGTGACTATCTTCGGGTTCTCCAGCTTAAAGGTCAAGAATTGCTGAGTGAGCTTATTCACGTGAGTTTTGGTCTCTTTCACTGCTTACTTTTGCTCCTTTGCTGGTTATTTTTTCTACAAAGTCGTCGGCTTTTCAATCAGTAGTAAATTGTTAGGTTTTTTATCATAATTAACGACTTTCCTCGAAGCAAACCAACATAATTTTTATTATTTTGCGTGCTGTTATTGAAGGTTTTATTGGCTTGGAGTTGTCCAGTGCCTCCAACGGATGTTATTTTGTCTTATCCCTTAGCGTTTTCGGTCTTTTATTATTTTAGAAATTCTAGAACAGCCGCTTTTTCTTGCAAATTCTCCGATTCATGCATCTTCTCCCCCTTCTCTGTTTTGCTTATGGCGGGAAGGGTCTTTTTGAGTGTGCTTCATATCTTTTGAGCTCTTTTTGGAAGCCATCGTTGGGATATATGATTGACCGTTTGCTCCGAACATAGTCCATGGCCTGTTTGAACGACATTCCCTCGGCGCGCATCAAATAAACGATTACGAAGGTAGTAGACTAAATGATTGGAAGCCTACCCTTGATATTCCGGCGGCACAGTGCACCAGTATATTCCCTTGTTTCAGGGAATTTTCGATGAATTGAAACGCTTCCTCGAAGTGGGGGGTCATCTTATAGCTTGGCAGGTCGAAGGCGTTGATGACTTTGTGGTTGATTTGCTCTTATTTGGGATATGTGATTCCTAGCATGGCGGCGGAGGTGAGGACTAAATGGTCAGGAAGGTACCTGATTTGATGTTCTTTTGCTTGAGAAGCTTCAGGTTGGTCGCCGCGTAGTAGTCTCCCAGCCAAAGCTCGGTTCCTTGTGAGGTTTTATGCACCAAATTCATGGATTGGCTTTTGAACGGCATTCTATTCATTTAATTTCAATTCGAAAATAATATTAACATTCAAACTTGTGGCACTGGCAGATTAATTTTACTTTTTACCTGCATTTTGCCTTGAAAAAAAATGATATTGATTTTTTCCAAAGAAGATAAAACCATCTTCTTGGTTATATGGTGGTGGGTTAACTTCTTTAAGGTTTTTCACATAATTAATTTTTATTGTAAGTGTTTGCATAATATTAATATGCGTAATAGCTAATTATTCATATCGCGGGTGAATCTTGCCGAAAAAGTGGACCTTACGCATGCTAAATCTCGAGTGATTCGCTCGAGAAGCTCCACTAGCTTCAAGACCAAAACCAAAAGAATTTATATCGATACCAACCATAAACTTACCTTCGGTAATGAGTTCAATACCGTATCCTCTTTGCAAACCTATAAAAGCTCCGAATTTTTAACCTCTAGAAATAGCGTTCAACTAGATTAAAGAAATTAGGTGGACTAGCAAAAACAGCTCGAATAATTATCAATGTTTTCCTAAGAGAAGTTTGCTTACCAAACCGCATACAGTGAAAAATACAGGGATTGCCTTGAATTTATTTGGGAAAAAGATGATAGATAATGAGCAGAGATTATCAGTATTGGCGCAATCTTTATATAAGCAACTCAATGAGATGCGCGTATCAGCAAGCCAGCAGGATAAGGGGACTCCATGCCATAGCCAAAGGAAACCTAGAGTATCAACGATGATGAGAGCATAATCTGCTCCTTTTCAACGAAAAGAAAGTCTCAAGTTTTAGCCTTGGGATATTGAATAAATTAAAGAAGATGATAACAAATGATTAATCTATCTTAGTCTGCTATTACTGAATCGAAAAAAACAAAATCATTCCTTTTTCATTGATTTTGGCGGTTGATCGGTGGAAGGCAATTCGATTTGGCATTATAGAAAGTGATATTCATTCCATCACTGGTCTAATTGTCGAACAGACTAATGTTGGCTAGTTTCGCTGCCATTTCTTTATGTTTTCTTGCTGAAGTAAATTTGCATTCATCGTTTTTTTATGTTTTTTCAGGATTGACGACCAAGATATGTGACTATCTTTGAATCGGCATCAGCTATCTCTTTGGAGTTATACGGTTGACGTGGCTTCTGGATTCACTAATTATGTCATTCATCCTATCGTCAAAGGTCGGTGGAAAAAGTTCCAAAAGGTCTCTCTTTGAAGTTTTCGAAGTATTTGTTACTTTTCGGGTAATTTAAGCGACGAACGCATCTCTTTTCGGTTCTTACCTTGTCTAAAATTTTCTGTTTAATATTTTTGAAGGCGGCATGTTCATTTTTTGAGGAAAATCGTTTGGTTTTTCTTCCTAAAATCCAAAAAAAGATGTCTTGTCAGGTGAGTAAATTAGCCTCTAGGATTCAATCCTTCTGGTCCTCAGAACAGGCTCCGTGAACTGTTGTGCGTAATATATCTTTTGTTCGGAGACCCTCCTATTGACTTTTTTTTGAAAGAAGTCATTGGGAAGTTTATTCTTATTGATTTTGATGAAATTGGCTTTGTGTTTGTTTTAGCTGAGTTTGTGTTGCAAATTGAGGTTATATGCTTATCTGGGATGGTGGGATTAGTTTTGAGATATATGCTTGATGATATTTGGATTGGCCTTGACTGTAAAATCTTGATAATTCATATGCGTTTTTGTCAATTATAATTATTTTATTGGCAGGACCATATTAATCAACATAGAAGAATAGTTCTATTGCACATATATAATCCATAACCAAAAATATAAGGAATTAAATATCAAATAGAAAGAGCCACGGATGATTAATCATGAAGCCATGCATTAACTATGGTCGAAAAAGAGATAAAATTTATGTTTTATTTGAAGTGTAGAGCTTTGTTAAAAGAAAAACCAATTATGAAGCAAATCTACATGTTTAATCATCAAATTTAAAGTATAAAAAGTATTTACTTTGATAGTGATGAGCATTTACAATCCAATAAGAGCAAATACATAAACTAATATTAGGCCAAATGATCTTTTTTAGACTCTATTCACACGCAACCATCCTTTTTGATACTTATTGTTTAGCAAATTGTTTACTTATTGTTATTACTACAATTTGCGATCTCTTCTAATCATCAAAGCAATTTATCATGATCGCATTCAACTTTTTTCCTCAGTCAAACATCAAAAAATAGCCTAACAAGGTGTACGTTCGATCCCACACTCTTTAATTATATTTGTTTGCGATTAAACGTATTCAAAGTTGTTTATTTACGTTTTAAAAATCCATCATTTCCATTAAATTTCACAATATTTTTATCAAATAACTTCTCGCAAGGAATGGTAAGCCAAATAATATTAAGTATACATACCCGTTTCTCAATATGATGAGCATGGGAGACCCCTTTGACCAACCCCTTCCCATGGCCTACGATCCTTCGTTTTACTTCCCGGCAGATCAATAGGTGGTCGCGAAGTAGCAGGCGCCCAAAGTTGAAGAAGGAACATCACCAGGCTACGTTATCCAAGAACCTGCCTAATAGGTGCCAAAACTAGAATTTTCGATCAAATAAGGTAAGAATTAAAAATGCAAAAAAAATATCAAAAAAAGGAAGGATGATGACTACAAACCGTACAAGCGAGGAAAAGTTGCAAAAGGCCTAGTGAAGCAAAAGTAGGATAGAAACCTCATACCAAATACCGTCCACCATCTTTTGGCATTCGTACAAAAACAATTCAAATCGGCATACCTGGTAGAAAAGATCTTCAGGGGCATCAATACGAACCCAAAATACACGTAACTCGCTACTACAATTACCATAAGATGCTGAGGGTGAAGATTAATAATTATGTCAATGAAGAGGCAATGAAAATCATTACTGATATCGGTTCATTGGACTATACCGAATATGATGAGAGGGAGCAGGCCTTCTATTGTCTGGTTCGAGGATCCTAATAAAGAAATTTTTGAAATCGGAGGCTGTGTTGATGATCCTTCTTTCGAAAAAGGTGAGAAAGGAAAATATTATCGACCATTTGAGCGTGCAACGCTATCTTTACGAAAACATGCGGACCGTTGATTAGCTATGATTAATATTTCCCTTATTATCTCACTAAAAATGATCAAAGGATAATCAATTTACCATGTAGAAAGATCTAACATTTTAAAGGAATGATGAAGGATATGCAAAGATAAAAGGATTTTAACATTTTGGTATTAATATTTCTTTCAGGTCTAAATTTATTGGCAATTAGATATTCACTGAATATTTGGATATGTCTAATCGTTTGATATTAACTCTGAGATTGCAAAATAATATATGATGAAAAATCTTTCGAAATTTTGAGTCTTTCAATGAATGTGAGTGAAGGAATGGATAAGGAATAAAAATGGTTAATTTCTATTATATAGTCTATAGAAGAATAATATGAGCGAGATTAATAGCTAATAACTGCTCCTTGAGCTTTTGAAGAGGAATAAACATAACCAAATCATCATTGCCACTTATCAAAAACAGATGCGAAAAAAAAATAAGAAAATACCCATGTAAAAGCCATAGAACATCACCGTTCATAATCTCGATAGACTTCCCACCAAAAAATAAAAAAGAAACTTCAAAGAATAGGCATCCAAAACTGCAAAATAACTTTCCCTTGAGTGCTCCTCACGACCAGAAAAAGAAAATTCTGCTGTGAAAAGTACATTAGAACCCAGGCAAATCAAGACAGACCTAAGGGTGAAGTATCGGCCTCACAAGGATATCAAATTTAATTGCTTTTTCAGAAAGGAAAGAGACAGTAAGGGCGGATAACGAACAAGTCCATAGAATAAAACGCCGCTATACTTGAAAAATATTATCTTTCAAGCCAATATAACACTAAAAGGATCAGAAATAGCGAACATTTTAGAACCTTTTATCGACGACACATGGTCCCTGGCAACCTGCCATACATTTGCGCATAAAGACAATCAGTGAATTGCACCGAATCATCGATAATCCATAAATACGCATGAATAATTAGACCCTACCGGGTCAACATCATGATCTTTATTCTGAGTTGATGCAATATATCATAGAATGAATCATGCCGTAAAAATTTTGACAATATCTGCGATCGGAGTCTCACAAATGGGGCATTCCTTTTGCCTCACGAGGCACTCGTAGCATCCGATTGCATGCTTGCATGGAAAGATCATTGCGTTTTTTTATTGGACTCTGCAGTAAAAGCATTTCTCTCGGCGTCTTGTGTGTTCTTCTGTTGTTTGTGTTCAGGATGCATTAGTAGATGAGATTTGAACTCAACTTGAATTGGGTTTTGTCTTCAAGCAAAAAGGCATCACTCTAAACGCCTTCGGGAGAAAGTCTGAACCATGTTCTAAATATCACAATCCATACCCATTAGTCGTGGCTATGTCTTAGATGAACCACTTGCCTTTGATTTGAAGATTTTGCTATGGATTCCGCTCAATGCTGATCATCAGGAAACGAGACAAAGTTGCTTTCCTTCCTACCGAAAGAGTAGGTTTCT
This sequence comes from Nymphaea colorata, assembly GCF_008831285.2. NCBI lineage: Eukaryota > Viridiplantae > Streptophyta > Magnoliopsida > Nymphaeales > Nymphaeaceae > Nymphaea > Nymphaea colorata. Next base: position 4,093 of record NW_022204605.1, on the reverse strand, counting down.
AGATCTTTGAACTCTTTGTAAAACTCCAAATTCGGTCCATCGATGACCAAAACCGAGAGATTGTTGAAACTGTCGATGCTAATTTCAAATTGATTTGATCCCATTTCGATGATCATTCCCTAACTATAGAAAAATATACTGATTTTAGCTACATTTTCTCCATTATTTTGATGAAAGTTCCACTACTGCTTGCACAATCCCTTATATAATACTTCTCTCTTTCGTAGATGATTTCTGCATGATGTCTTGATACAAACTAATCCATGATTACTATTTAATTGCTAGCCTGTCTTCCGATGCTTCCTCCCTTCTCTTTGAGGTAGTAATTGCTGGTTTGATTCTGTTCCACGTTTCTAATGATGAGTTCATTGGCTTCTGAGCGTTTGGGTTGTTCTGTGAGGGACGCTTCTCTAGGTTTGATTCGTTATTCTTTGATACATTACTCTTTGAAATTTGTCCTTTGGCGTTGGAGGATGCTCATTTTATTGGTCTAAAGCTTGGACCTTTCCTCGATTTCCATGTTCCGTGACTCAACGTACTTATCGAAAGCAGGTAATCCATTCTTGATCCCTATATGAAAAACAAATACAATTCATGAGTTTTTTCACGATTATCTTGGATGTGATATTGAGTTCGTCGATGAGGTCATGCTCACTGAGGCAATCGAGGATGCTACCGTCCACCGAGGATTGTTCTATATGAATGAATCGGTACAAAACTTGGCCTGGAGGGAATTGAGACCGATGTAGTTGAGCCATTCCCGGGTGTCCTGGACAGTCCAGAGCCAGTGCGACTTGGGCAGTATGGTGTATAATTCTTCGTAATCCATTCTTTGAACTTTATATTATCAATCTATCAACGCTGATTCGGCTCACTTATTCATCAAATCAAAAAATAGACTCGTTTTGCTCAGAAGGGTAGAGAATATTAGGAGGGACAACTTATCATATCAGGAGGTATAATTACTCGATTAAGTCTTTGAAAATTTAACGGTAAATACTCTCCGAAAGCTAGATTAGGATTTAGGCCTATTCGTCATCGTAGAAACCCATTTTGCCTCGCAATCGATCAGGTCGTTGGCTAGCATCCTCGAAAGTCGGTCCTCCTGCACTTGCGCAATGTATTCTTCGCCGCCTCCGAGCTATCCCATATCCTATTTCTCTATGATTAGCCACAGTAGGTAGTTGCGAGGTCCATCATTCTCCTTCGGGCTGAAACGATGCCAGACTAAATAAAAATTGCCTTACTTATATCTTAGCCTGTGAGAAATGGTGGGAAAACATTGGGGATCTTTTCCAGGGAAAAGGCCGTCCGAACTGACCATAATTTCTAGAGTAATCTAAGCATTAGTTGAGCGTATCGAAGAGACTTCTATAGAAATCTTGTTGAAATTTTTAAGGTAGTCGAGATTTTGCTTGAAGACCACAGGTTGGTGTCGTTGAAATTGGCAGGAACTTCAACTATAATCGATTTTTCCTTCAATTGCCAAAAAATCTAGAAAATTCTGTTGGGTATCACCATGATGTTAGCCTCGTCTTACTCGTTGCAGGCCGATACTGATTACTATTGTGAGGACTAATGCATGTATCGTAACATCTCCAGTGCTGATGGACCGGTTGGAACTTACAAATTTTTGAATATTTTTTCTTCATAAGTCTTGAGATAGTTTATCATGCATTACAAAAAAGACTCTATTTCTTTTTTATCGGTTGGGAATCCTTTCTTCCTCACCCCGTTCTCACACCTTTTGATCTTTGGCCTTATGCTTTTCAGGTAGCTTTTGAATGAATTTGCCAAAGCATCTGATTTTGAGATGTCTTTTAGACACTCCAAAACCATTGAGTTGAATATGATGATTGAGACATCATGGATTTCTTGCTCTCTATCTGTGGTTATTTTTGTTATCTTTAGCATTAGATGGTTACTTGTCCTTGAGGAACTTATTAAACTTGCTCGTGATGTTACTAACAAGAATCCTCGTTCTACACGGAATGCATCTTGAAAAACCCTAGCTATTCTCCTTCCTTTAAGTCGTGATACATATCCATTGATTGGTTTGATCTTTTGAAAGCATATTCTTGCTTATTTTAGTTATTTTGGGCAGTTTAACGTTAGTCTTTGGTAAACTCTATAAACTAGTTCTCTTGGATATCCATATCATCTTCTTTGATCGATCTGTCTTAAGATGCCGCCCTGGTCTGCATCTTCGTCGATAGGATGGCCAGACTCAAGATACTAACGTTCCAGATCTTACATGTCATTCACTTCTTCTTGAAGGGATTCATCAGTACAGCATCTTAAAGAGTTTCTTAGGATTTTTTCAGAGTTTACTTTGCTCAAGCTGTTCCTGGATGAAGCAAAGCTTTGCGCTTCAGCTTATCTTGCTCTTGCAGAGTTGAGAGAAATCAAACTGTTGGAGTTATAAGCTTATTCTCGCCTAGATTGTTGGGATATGATTATTTTTCAGCTAGTCTAGCAATATTTCTTGCTTTTTTTGAGATGGTTGATTTTTATATGATTTGTTCCAGTCTCCTTTGCGAGGTTCCTGAAAGGCTTTCTTTTTCGAATGGATAAATGTCACAATCTAAGTAATTCACATACTTTCTACAGTTATATTCCTCATGATCTTATACGGAGTTTTACGATTTTGATTGGGGTGATGAGTTTTGATTTATTTTTTGTGCTTATTTTGGTACTTATTTTTCTTTTGTAGGTTATTTGGGGACGTTCGGTGGGGCAACATCATTGATCTTTTATTGAGTAAGTGGTATGAAGACAACTTCCTCCTATTAAGGTGCACACTATTGGTCTTTTTTCTTCCTGACTGGCAATCTTCAAGATTTTTCTTGTTTATTTACGATTTTTATGTGATTGTAGCAATCAACTTTTGATATCCTTTGGATCACTCCGGTCAGCTTGTCTATTATCGCTATAATCTAATTCCATTTGTTCAATTGCTCATGTTTTATGCTTTCAATCTCTTCTTAGTATTAGTTGCTCTCGTTTTCATGATTAGATAGTTGCGAAATTTGCCTTACTCCTTATTGATCTTTCACCTCGTGATACAGATCTGAGAGAAAAGATCCATTTGATGTATTTCGTTATCCGAGGAGAAATTGGAAGAGTTTTCATACTAAATTCTTTGGAGAGGCGACTTTTCACATAAAAAATGTATCTTTAGATGATGCGTTTTGTTCTGTATCTCTTCCAAGCTCTTTGTATTTTCGAAGCGGCAATATTTTCCTTAAAGAGATCGTTATTTTTGAATGATCGGGAGAATGCTTTTTTATCTGTGATGGTTGCTGTCGAGCAAAATTACCTCAGTTATTGCAGGTTGATCATTTCCTCATTGTCTATATCAACGATTTTTCCTTATTGATGGTTGGCGGCCTCTTCCGAAATGCTTGCGATAGGTAATTCTGACAATTCCTCTCTGAATAACTCTGTGAGGTTAAGTTTATTTAATGTTTTTTATAGCTTTAAACTGCTATTTTTTACTGTGAGAGTATTGCTTCTCAGAGTTTGGAACGAGGTCTTGTTGCTTTTGGTTTTTTTGCCACTTTTGGACTTGCATGATTTTGGACTTTTTGATGAATTTTCATGGATTAATTTCAATTCCTTGAAGTCTTGAGTAGTCGGTTGATGTTGGGTGAGTTGAGGGTAACACAGGCTTGATGCTTTGATTGGTGGACTTTCTGGAGATTGATTTTTTTGTTTGTACTGTGCTTGCCTTTTTTATTTCGATTGTTTTATTAAATGACTTGAGGTCCATACTCGAATTCGTCGGGATTCGTATTTATTCCGTGTGGTAATTGGAGGAAAGGGTGAGTTGGGCACCTTCTTTGATTTGGGGTTCTATTTGTTGCAGGGTTTCTTCTTTTTTAGCATGAACGAATCAGTTATAGTTATATTTCCAATACTTTAATTTAATTACCGGTTAATCTGATATAATCGCATATGTATAATGGATTTATGGATTTGCTTTATTGTTACAGCAAAGTTGGGGTTGGGGTTGGGGTTGGGGTTGGGGTTGGGGTTGGGGTTGGGGTTGGGGTTGGGGTTGGGGTTGGGGTTGGGGTTGGGGTTGGGGTTG
>NW_022204604.1:0-15589 GCF_008831285.2 Nymphaea colorata | reverse complement strand
TCAAGTTCATATAAATGAATGGGGGTTATGCCATTCATTTGCTTAGTTATCGTTAATCCAATGACTTTAAGTTGTTGTTACATTTATATTGAACGGTTAAAAGTATTGAAACGAAACGTTTGTATGAATATGAATGAAATTTAAGCAATTGATTGGCTCCTTTGTTGCTAATAACATGAGTTGGACTTGTTTTATTTTATTGATTGATTTAAGGGATTGAAATCACAAGTTCGTATCATACGAATAGGATTTAAGCCTTTCATTCGATCCCCTATAGTTAATCCAATGTGTTCAACATGTTGTTAATTTATAATGATTGATTTAATGTACTGAAATCACAAGTTTGTATGAATACATATGAGACTTTAATCAGTTCATTTGCTTCACTATAGTTAATCCAATGTGTTGAACATGTTACGCTTATATTGGATGATTTAAGGTTTCAAAATCACAAGTTCAAATGAATATGCATGAAATAAATGTTATTCATTTGATCATGTAGAGTTAATTGAACGCGTTTAATTAGTTATATGTATTATCGTATACTTATCACTCGTATACATATATTACGCGTTTTATACATATACATATTATTGTAGGCAATCGAATGCGTTTAACTTGTTGTTATGTCTACATAGAACGATTTAAGGATTTGAAATCACAAGTTCATATAAATGAATGGGGGTTATGCCATTCATTTGCTTAGTTATCGTTAATCCAATGACTTTAAGTTGTTGTTACATTTATATTGAACGGTTAAAAGTATTGAAACGAAACGTTTGTATGAATATGAATGAAATTTAAGCAATTGATTGGCTCCTTTTTGTTAATAACATGAGTTGGACTTGTTTTATTTATATTGATTGATTTAAGGGATTGAAATCACAAGTTCGTATCAATACGAATAGGATTTAAGCCTTTCATTCGATCCCCTATAGTTAATACAATGTGTTCAACATGTTGTTAATTTATAATGATTGATTTAATGTACTGAAATCACAAGTTTGTATGAATACAGATGAGACTTTAATCATTCATTTGCTTCACTATAGTTAATCCAATGTGTTGAACATGTTACGCTTATATTGGATGATTTAAGGGTTTCAAAATCACAAGTTCAAATGAATATGCATGAAATAAATGTTATTCATTTGATCATGTAAAGTTAATTGAACGCGTTTAATTAGTTATATGTATTATCGTATACTTATCACTCGTATACATATATTACGCGTTTTATACATATACATATTATTGTAGGCAATCGAATGCGTTTAACTTGTTGTTATGTCTACATAGAACGATTTAAGGATTTGAAATCACAAGTTCATATAAATGAATGGGGGTTATGCCATTCATTTGCTTAGTTATCGTTAATCCAATGACTTTAAGTTGTTGTTACATTTATATTGAACGGTTAAAAGTATTGAAACGAAACGTTTGTATGAATATGAATGAAATTTAAGCAATTGATTGGCTCCTTTGTTGTTAATAACATGAGTTGGACTTGTTTTATTTATATTGATTGATTTAAGGGATTGAAATCACAAGTTCGTATCAATACGAATAGGATTTAAGCCTTTCATTCGATCCCCTATAGTTAATACAATGTGTTCAACATGTTGTTAATTTATAATGATTGATTTAATGTACTGAAATCACAAGTTTGTATGAATACAGATGAGACTTTAATCATTCATTTGCTTCACTATAGTTAATCCAATGTGTTGAACATGTTACGCTTATATTGGATGATTTAAGGGTTTCAAAATCACAAGTTCAAATGAATATGCATGAAATAAATGTTATTCATTTGATCATGTAAGTTAATTGAACGCGTTTAATTAGTTATATGTATTATCGTATACTTATCACTCGTATACATATATTACGCGTTTTATACATATACATATTATTGTAGGCAATCGAATGCGTTTAACTTGTTGTTATGTCTACATAGAACGATTTAAGGATTTGAAATCACAAGTTCATATAAATGAATGGGGGTTATGCCATTCATTTGCTTAGTTATCGTTAATCCAATGACTTTAAGTTGTTGTTACATTTATATTGAACGGTTAAAAGTATTGAAACGAAACGTTTGTATGAATATGAATGAAATTTAAGCAATTGATTGGCTCCTTTTTGTTAATAACATGAGTTGGACTTGTTTTATTTATATTGATTGATTTAAGGGATTGAAATCACAAGTTCGTATCAATACGAATAGGATTTAAGCCTTTCATTCGATCCCCTATAGTTAATCCAATGTGTTCAACATGTTGTTAATTTATAATGATTGATTTAATGTACTGAAATCACAAGTTTGTATGAATACAGATGAGACTTTAATCATTCATTTGCTTCACTATAGTTAATCCAATGTGTTGAACATGTTACGCTTATATTGGATGATTTAAGGGTTTCAAAATCACAAGTTCAAATGAATATGCATGAAATAAATGTTATTCATTTGATCATGTAAGTTAATTGAACGCGTTTAATTAGTTATATGTATTATCGTATACTTATCACTCGTATACATATATTACGCGTTTTATACATATACATATTATTGTAGGCAATCGAATGCGTTTAACTTGTTGTTATGTCTACATAGAACGATTTAAGGATTTGAAATCACAAGTTCATATAAATGAATGGGGGTTATGCCATTCATTTGCTTAGTTATCGTTAATCCAATGACTTTAAGTTGTTGTTACATTTATATTGAACGGTTAAAAGTATTGAAACGAAACGTTTGTATGAATATGAATGAAATTTAAGCAATTGATTGGCTCCTTTTTGTTAATAACATGAGTTGGACTTGTTTTATTTATATTGATTGATTTAAGGGATTGAAATCACAAGTTCGTATCAATACGAATAGGATTTAAGCCTTTCATTCGATCCCCTATAGTTAATCCAATGTGTTCAACATGTTGTTAATTTATAATGATTGATTTAATGTACTGAAATCACAAGTTTGTATGAATACAGATGAGACTTTAATCAGTTCATTTGCTTCACTATAGTTAATCCAATGTGTTGAACATGTTACGCTTATATTGGATGATTTAAGGGTTTCAAAATCACAAGTTCAAATGAATATGCATGAAATAAATGTTATTCATTTGATCATGTAAGTTAATTGAACGCGTTTAATTAGTTATATGTATTATCGTATACTTATCACTCGTATACATATATTACGCGTTTTATACATATACATATTATTGTAGGCAATCGAATGCGTTTAACTTGTTGTTATGTCTACATAGAACGATTTAAGGATTTGAAATCACAAGTTCATATAAATGAATGGGGTTATGCCATTCATTTGCTTAGTTATCGTTAATCCAATGACTTTAAGTTGTTGTTACATTTATATTGAACGGTTAAAAGTATTGAAACGAAACGTTTGTATGAATATGAATGAAATTTAAGCAATTGATTGGCTCCTTTTTGTTAATAACATGAGTTGGACTTGTTTTATTTATATTGATTGATTTAAGGGATTGAAATCACAAGTTCGTATCAATACGAATAGGATTTAAGCCTTTCATTCGATCCCCTATAGTTAATCCAATGTGTTCAACATGTTGTTAATTTATAATGATTGATTTAATGTACTGAAATCACAAGTTTGTATGAATACATATGAGACTTTTGTCAGTTCATTTGCTTCACTATAGTTAATCCAATGTGTTGAACATGTTACGCTTATATTGGATGATTTAAGGGTTTCAAAATCACAAGTTCAAATGAATATGCATGAAATAAATGTTATTCATTTGATCATGTAGAGTTAATTGAACGCGTTTAATTAGTTATATGTATTATCGTATACTTATCACTCGTATACATATATTACGCGTTTTATACATATACATATTATTGTAGGCAATCGAATGCGTTTAACTTGTTGTTATGTCTACATAGAACGATTTAAGGATTTGAAATCACAAGTTCATATAAATGAATGGGGGTTATGCCATTCATTTGCTTAGTTATCGTTAATCCAATGACTTTAAGTTGTTGTTACATTTATATTGAACGGTTAAAAGTATTGAAACGAAACGTTTGTATGAATATGAATGAAATTTAAGCAATTGATTGGCTCCTTTATTGTTAATAACATGAGTTGGACTTGTTTTATTTATATTGATTGATTTAAGGGATTGAAATCACAAGTTCGTATCAATACGAATAGGATTTAAGCCTTTCATTCGATCCCCTATAGTTAATCCAATGTGTTCAACATGTTGTTAATTTATAATGATTGATTTAATGTACTGAAATCACAAGTTTGTATGAATACAGATGAGACTTTAATCATTCATTTGCTTCACTATAGTTAATCCAATGTGTTGAACATGTTACGCTTATATTGGAGATTTAAGGTTTCAAATCACAAGTTCAAATGAATATGCATGAAATAAGATTATTTGATCATGTAATTAATTGAACGTTTTATTATATTATTATTTATTATCACCGTATCAATAGAATAGGATTTAAGCTTTCATTCGATCCCTATAGTTAATCCAATGTGTTCAACATGTGTAATTTATAATGATTGATTTAATGTACTGAAATCACAAGTTGTATGAATACAATGAGACTTTATCATTCATTTGCTTCACTATAGTTAATCCAATGTGTTGAACATGTTACGCTTATATTGGATGATTTAAGGGTTTCAAAATCACAAGTTCAAATGAATATGCATGAAATAAATGTTATTCATTTGATCATGTAAGTTAATTGAACGCGTTTAATTAGTTATATGTATTATCGTATACTTATCACTCGTATACATATATTACGCGTTTTATACATATACATATTATTGTAGGCAATCGAATGCGTTTAACTTGTTGTTATGTCTACATAGAACGATTTAAGGATTGAAATCACAAGTTCATATAAATGAATGGGGTTATGCCATTCATTTGCTTAGTTATCGTTAATCCAATGACTTTAAGTTGTTGTTACATTTATATTGAACGGTTAAAAGTATTGAAACGAAACGTTTGTATGAATATGAATGAAATTTAAGCAATTGATTGGCTCCTTTATTGTTAATAACATGAGTTGGACTTGTTTTATTTATATTGATTGATTTAAGGGATTGAAATCACAAGTTCGTATCAATACGAATAGGATTTAAGCCTTTCATTCGATCCCCTATAGTTAATCCAATGTGTTCAACATGTTGTTAATTTATAATGATTGATTTAATGTACTGAAATCACAAGTTTGTATGAATACATATGAGACTTTGTCAGTTCATTTGCTTCACTATAGTTAATCCAATGTGTTGAACATGTTACGCTTATATTGGATGATTTAAGGGTTTCAAAATCACAAGTTCAAATGAATATGCATGAAATAAATGTTATTCATTTGATCATGTAGAGTTAATTGAACGCGTTTAATTAGTTATATGTATTATCGTATACTTATCACTCGTATACATATATTACGCGTTTTATACATATACATATTATTGTAGGCAATCGAATGCGTTTAACTTGTTGTTATGTCTACATAGAACGATTTAAGGATTTGAAATCACAAGTTCATATAAATGAATGGGGGTTATGCCATTCATTTGCTTAGTTATCGTTAATCCAATGACTTTAAGTTGTTGTTACATTTATATTGAACGGTTAAAAGTATTGAAACGAAACGTTTGTATGAATATGAATGAAATTTAAGCAATTGATTGGCTCCTTTTTGTTAATAACATGAGTTGGACTTGTTTTATTTATATTGATTGATTTAAGGGATTGAAATCACAAGTTCGTATCAATACGAATAGGATTTAAGCCTTTCATTCGATCCCCTATAGTTAATCCAATGTGTTCAACATGTTGTTAATTTATAATGATTGATTTAATGTACTGAAATCACAAGTTTGTATGAATACAGATGAGACTTTAATCAATTCATTTGCTTCACTATAGTTAATCCAATGTGTTGAACATGTTACGCTTATATTGGATGATTTAAGGGTTTCAAAATCACAAGTTCAAATGAATATGCATGAAATAAATGTTATTCATTTGATCATGTAAGTTAATTGAACGCGTTTAATTAGTTATATGTATTATCGTATACTTATCACTCGTATACATATATTACGCGTTTTATACATATACATATTATTGTAGGCAATCGAATGCGTTTAACTTGTTGTTATGTCTACATAGAACGATTTAAGGATTTGAAATCACAAGTTCATATAAATGAATGGGGTTATGCCATTCATTTGCTTAGTTATCGTTAATCCAATGACTTTAAGTTGTTGTTACATTTATATTGAACGGTTAAAAGTATTGAAACGAAACGTTTGTATGAATATGAATGAAATTTAAGCAATTGATTGGCTCCTTTGTTGTTAATAACATGAGTTGGACTTGTTTTATTTATATTGATTGATTTAAGGGATTGAAATCACAAGTTCGTATCAATACGAATAGGATTTAAGCCTTTCATTCGATCCCCTATAGTTAATACAATGTGTTCAACATGTTGTTAATTTATAATGATTGATTTAATGTACTGAAATCACAAGTTTGTATGAATACAATGAGACTTTAATCAATTCATTTGCTTCACTATAGTTAATCCAATGTGTTGAACATGTTACGCTTATATTGGACGATTTAAGGGTTTCAAAATCACAAGTTCAAATGAATATGCATGAAATAAATGTTATTCATTTGATCATGTAAGTTAATTGAACGCGTTTAATTAGTTATATGTATTATCGTATACTTATCACTCGTATACATATATTACGCGTTTTATACATATACATATTATTGTAGGCAATCGAATGCGTTTAACTTGTTGTTATGTCTACATAGAACGATTTAAGGATTTGAAATCACAAGTTCATATAAATGAATGGGGGTTATGCCATTCATTTGCTTAGTTATCGTTAATCCAATGACTTTAAGTTGTTGTTACATTTATATTGAACGGTTAAAAGTATTGAAACGAAACGTTTGTATGAATATGAATGAAATTTAAGCAATTGATTGGCTCCTTTATTGTTAATAACATGAGTTGGACTTGTTTTATTTATATTGATTGATTTAAGGGATTGAAATCACAAGTTCGTATCAATACGAATAGGATTTAAGCCTTTCATTCGATCCCCTATAGTTAATCAATGTGTTCAACATGTTGTTAATTTATAATGATTGATTTAATGTACTGAAATCACAAGTTTGTATGAATACAGATGAGACTTTAATCATTCATTTGCTTCACTATAGTTAATCCAATGTGTTGAACATGTTACGCTTATATTGGATGATTTAAGGTTTCAAATCACAAGTTCAATGAATATGCATGAAATAAATGTTATTCATTTATATGTAATTAATTGAACGTTTTTTTATATTATTATGTATATTATCACCGTATCAATACGAATAGGATTTAAGCCTTTCATTCGATCCCCTATAGTTAATCCAATGTGTTCAACATGTTGTTAATTTATAATGATTGATTTAATGTATGAAATCACAAGTTTGTATGAATACAGATGAGACTTTAATCAATTCATTTGCTTCACTATAGTTAATCCAATGTGTTGAACATGTTACGTTATATTGGAGATTTAAGGGTTTCAAAATCACAAGTTCAAATGAATATGCATGAAATAAATGTTATTCATTTGATCATGTAAGTTAATTGAACGCGTTTAATTAGTTATATGTATTATCGTATACTTATCACTCGTATACATATATTACGCGTTTTATACATATACATATTATTGTAGGCAATCGAATGCGTTTAACTTGTTGTTATGTCTACATAGAACGATTTAAGGATTGAAATCACAAGTTCATATAAATGAATGGGGTTATGCCATTCATTTGCTTAGTTATCGTTAATCCAATGACTTTAAGTTGTTGTTACATTTATATTGAACGGTTAAAAGTATTGAAACGAAACGTTTGTATGAATATGAATGAAATTTAAGCAATTGATTGCTCCTTTATTGTTAATAACATGAGTTGGACTTGTTTTATTTATATTGATTGATTTAAGGGATTGAAATCACAAGTTCGTATCAATACGAATAGGATTTAAGCCTTTCATTCGATCCCCTATAGTTAATCCAATGTGTTCAACATGTTGTTAATTTATAATGATTGATTTAATGTACTGAAATCACAAGTTTGTATGAATACATATGAGACTTTTGTCAGTTCATTTGCTTCACTATAGTTAATCCAATGTGTTGAACATGTTACGCTTATATTGGATGATTTAAGGGTTTCAAAATCACAAGTTCAAATGAATATGCATGAAATAAATGTTATTCATTTGATCATGTAGAGTTAATTGAACGCGTTTAATTAGTTATATGTATTATCGTATACTTATCACTCGTATACATATATTACGCGTTTTATACATATACATATTATTGTAGGCAATCGAATGCGTTTAACTTGTTGTTATGTCTACATAGAACGATTTAAGGATTGAAATCACAAGTTCATATAAATGAATGGGGGTTATGCCATTCATTTGCTTAGTTATCGTTAATCCAATGACTTTAAGTTGTTGTTACATTTATATTGAACGGTTAAAAGTATTGAAACGAAACGTTTGTATGAATATGAATGAAATTTAAGCAATTGATTGGCTCCTTTATTGTTAATAACATGAGTTGGACTTGTTTTATTTATATTGATTGATTTAAGGGATTGAAATCACAAGTTCGTATCAATACGAATAGGATTTAAGCCTTTCATTCGATCCCCTATAGTTAATCCAATGTGTTCAACATGTTGTTAATTTATAATGATTGATTTAATGTACTGAAATCACAAGTTTGTATGAATACAGATGAGACTTTAATCAATTCATTTGCTTCACTATAGTTAATCCAATGTGTTGAACATGTTACGCTTATATTGGATGATTTAAGGGTTTCAAAATCACAAGTTCAAATGAATATGCATGAAATAAATGTTATTCATTTGATCATGTAAAGTTAATTGAACGCGTTTAATTAGTTATATGTATTATCGTATACTTATCACTCGTATACATATATTACGCGTTTTATACATATACATATTATTGTAGGCAATCGAATGCGTTTAACTTGTTGTTATGTCTACATAGAACGATTTAAGGATTTGAAATCACAAGTTCATATAAATGAATGGGGTTATGCCATTCATTTGCTTAGTTATCGTTAATCCAATGACTTTAAGTTGTTGTTACATTTATATTGAACGGTTAAAAGTATTGAAACGAAACGTTTGTATGAATATGAATGAAATTTAAGCAATTGATTGGCTCCTTTGTTGTTAATAACATGAGTTGGACTTGTTTTATTTATATTGATTGATTTAAGGGATTGAAATCACAAGTTCGTATCAATACGAATAGGATTTAAGCCTTTCATTCGATCCCCTATAGTTAATACAATGTGTTCAACATGTTGTTAATTTATAATGATTGATTTAATGTACTGAAATCACAAGTTTGTATGAATACAATGAGACTTTAATCAATTCATTTGCTTCACTATAGTTAATCCAATGTGTTGAACATGTTACGCTTATATTGGACGATTTAAGGGTTTCAAAATCACAAGTTCAAATGAATATGCATGAAATAAATGTTATTCATTTGATCATGTAAAGTTAATTGAACGCGTTTAATTATTATATGTATTATCGTATACTTATCACTCGTATACATATATTACGCGTTTTATACATATACATATTATTGTAGGCAATCGAATGCGTTTAACTTGTTGTTATGTCTACATAGAACGATTTAAGGATTTGAAATCACAAGTTCATATAAATGAATGGGGGTTATGCCATTCATTTGCTTAGTTATCGTTAATCCAATGACTTTAAGTTGTTGTTACATTTATATTGAACGGTTAAAAGTATTGAAACGAAACGTTTGTATGAATATGAATGAAATTTAAGCAATTGATTGGCTCCTTTATTGTTAATAACATGAGTTGGACTTGTTTTATTATATTGATTATTTAAGGGATTGAAATCACAAGTTCGTATCAATACGAATAGGATTTAAGCTTTCATTCGATCCCCTATAGTTAATCCAATGTGTTCAACATGTTGTTAATTTATAATGATTGATTTAATGTACTGAAATCACAAGTTTGTATGAATACAGATGAGACTTTAATCAGTTCATTTGCTTCACTATAGTTAATCCAATGTGTTGAACATGTTACGCTTATATTGGATGATTTAAGGGTTTCAAAATCACAAGTTCAAATGAATATGCATGAAATAAATGTTATTCATTTGATCATGTAAAGTTAATTGAAGCGTTTAATTATTGATATGTATTATCGTATACTTATCACCGTATCAATACGAATAGGATTTAAGCCTTTCATTCGATCCCCTATAGTTAATCCAATGTGTTCAACATGTTGTTAATTTATAATGATTGATTTAATGTATTGAAATCACAAGTTTGTATGAATACAGATGAGACTTTAATCAATTCATTTGCTTCACTATAGTTAATCCAATGTGTTGAACATGTTACGTTATATTGGACGATTTAAGGGTTTCAAAATCACAAGTTCAAATGAATATGCATGAAATAAATGTTATTCATTTGATCATGTAAAGTTAATTGAACGCGTTTAATTATTATATGTATTATCGTATACTTATCACTCGTATACATATATTACGCGTTTTATACATATACATATTATTGTAGGCAATCGAATGCGTTTAACTTGTTGTTATGTCTACATAGAACGATTTAAGGAATTGAAATCACAAGTTCATATAAATGAATGGGGTTATGCCATTCATTTGCTTAGTTATCGTTAATCCAATGACTTTAAGTTGTTGTTACATTTATATTGAACGGTTAAAAGTATTGAAACGAAACGTTTGTATGAATATGAATGAAATTTAAGCAATTGATTCGCTCTTTATTGTTAATAACATGAGTTGGACTTGTTTTATTTATATTGATTGATTTAAGGGATTGAAATCACAAGTTCGTATCAATACGAATAGGATTTAAGCCTTTCATTCGATCCCCTATAGTTAATCCAATGTGTTCAACATGTTGTTAATTTATAATGATTGATTTAATGTACTGAAATCACAAGTTTGTATGAATACATATGAGACTTTTGTCAGTTCATTTGCTTCACTATAGTTAATCCAATGTGTTGAACATGTTACGCTTATATTGGATGATTTAAGGGTTTCAAAATCACAAGTTCAAATGAATATGCATGAAATAAATGTTATTCATTTGATCATGTAGAGTTAATTGAACGCGTTTAATTAGTTATATGTATTATCGTATACTTATCACTCGTATACATATATTACGCGTTTTATACATATACATATTATTGTAGGCAATCGAATGCGTTTAACTTGTTGTTATGTCTATATAGAACGATTTAAGGATTGAAATCACAAGTTCGTATAAATGAATGGGGGTTATGCCATTCATTTGCTTAGTTATCGTTAATCCAATGACTTTAAGTTGTTGTTACATTTATATTGAACGGTTAAAAGTATTGAAACGAAATGTTTGTATGAATATGAATGAAATTTAAGCAATTGATTCGCTCTTTATTGTTAATAACATGAGTTGGACTTGTTTTATTTATATTGATTGATTTAAGGGATTGAAATCACAAGTTCGTATCAATACGAATAGGATTTAAGCCTTTCATTCGATCCCCTATAGTTAATCCAATGTGTTCAACATGTTGTTAATTTATAATGATTGATTTAATGTACTGAAATCACAAGTTTGTATGAATACAGATGAGACTTTAATCAATTCATTTGCTTCACTATAGTTAATCCAATGTGTTGAACATGTTACGCTTATATTGGATGATTTAAGGGTTTCAAAATCACAAGTTCAAATGAATATGCATGAAATAAATGTTATTCATTTGATCATGTAAGTTAATTGAACGCGTTTAATTAGTTATATGTATTATCGTATACTTATCACTCGTATACATATATTACGCGTTTTATACATATACATATTATTGTAGGCAATCGAATGCGTTTAACTTGTTGTTATGTCTACATAGAACGATTTAAGGATTTGAAATCACAAGTTCATATAAATGAATGGTGGTTATGCCATTCATTTGCTTAGTTATCGTTAATCCAATGACTTTAATTGTTGTTACATTTATATTGAACGGTTAAAAGTATTGAAACGAAACGTTTGTATGAATATGAATGAAATTTAAGCAATTGATTGGCTCCTTTGTTGTTAATAACATGAGTTGGACTTGTTTTATTTATATTGATTGATTTAAGGGATTGAAATCACAAGTTCGTATCAATACGAATAGGATTTAAGCCTTTCATTCGATCCCCTATAGTTAATACAATGTGTTCAACATGTTGTTAATTTATAATGATTGATTTAATGTACTGAAATCACAAGTTTGTATGAATACACATGAGACTTTAATCAATTCATTTGCTTCACTATAGTTAATCCAATGTGTTGAACATGTTACGTTATATTGGACGATTTAAGGGTTTCAAAATCACAAGTTCAAATGAATATGCATGAAATAAATGTATTCATTTGATCATTAAAGTTAATTGAACGCGTTTAATTATTGATATGTATTATCGTATACTTATCACTCGTATACATATATTACGCGTTTATACATATACATATTATTGTAGGCAATCGAATGCGTTTAACTTGTTGTTATGTCTACATAGAACGATTTAAGGATTTGAAATCACAAGTTCATATAAATGAATGGGGTTATGCCATTCATTTGCTTAGTTATCGTTAATCCAATGACTTTAAGTTGTTGTTACATTTATATTGAACGGTTAAAAGTATTGAAACGAAACGTTTGTATGAATATGAATGAAATTTAAGCAATTGATTGGCTCCTTTATTGTTAATAACATGAGTTGGACTTGTTTTAATTATATTGATTTATTTAAGGGATTGAAATCACAAGTTCGTATCAATACGAATAGGATTTAAGTCTTTCATTCGATCCCCTATAGTTAATCCAATGTGTTCAACATGTTGTTAATTTATAATGATTGATTTAATGTACTGAAATCACAAGTTTGTATGAATACTGATGAGACTTTAATCAGTTCATTTGCTTCACTATAGTTAATCCAATGTGTGAACATGTTACGCTTATATTGGATGATTTAAGGGTTTCAAAATCACAAGTTCAAATGAATATGCATGAAATAAATGTTATTCATTTGATCATGTAAAGTTAATTGAACGCGTTTAATTATTGATATGTATTATCGTATACTTATCACCGTATCAATACGAATAGGATTTAAGCCTTTCATTCGATCCCCTATAGTTAATCCAATGTGTTCAACATGTTGTTAATTTATAATGATTGATTTAATGTATTAAATCACAAGTTTGTATGAATACAGATGAGACTTTAATCAATTCATTTGCTTCACTATAGTTAATCCAATGTGTTGAACATGTTACGTTATATTGGACGATTTAAGGGTTTCAAAATCACAAGTTCAAATGAATATGCATGAATAAATGTTATCATTTGATCATGTAAAGTTAATTGAACGCGTTTAATTATTGATATGTATTTATCGTATACATATATTACGCGTTTTATACATATACATATTATTGTAGGCAATCGAATGCGTTTAACTTGTTGTTATGTCTACATAGAACGATTTAAGGAATTGAAATCACAAGTTCATATAAATGAATGAGGGTTATGCCATTCATTTGCTTAGTTATCGTTAATCCAATGACTTTAAGTTGTTGTTACATTTATATTGAACGGTTAAAAGTATTGAAACGAAACGTTTGTATGAATATGAATGAAATTTAAGCAATTGATTCGCTTCTTTATTGTTAATAACATGAGTTGGACTTGTTTTATTTATATTGATTGATTTAAGGGATTGAAATCACAAGTTCGTATCAATACGAATAGGATTTAAGCCTTTCATTCGATCCCCTATAGTTAATCCAATGTGTTCAACATGTGTTAATTTATAATGATTGATTTAATGTACTGAAATCACAAGTTTGTATGAATACATATGAGACTTTGTCAGTTCATTTGCTTCACTATAGTTAATCCAATGTGTTGAACATGTTACGCTTATATTGATGATTTAAGGGTTTCAAAATCACAAGTTCAAATGAATATGCATGAAATAAATGTTATTCATTTGATCATGTAGAGTTAATTGAACGCGTTTAATTAGTTATATGTATTATCGTATACTTATCACTCGTATACATATATTACGCGTTTATACATATACATATTATTGTAGGCAATCGAATGCGTTTAACTTGTTGTTATGTCTATATAGAACGATTTAAGGATTGAAATCACAAGTTCATATAAATGAATGGGGGTTATGCCATTCATTTGCTTAGTTATCGTTAATCCAATGACTTTAAGTTGTTGTTACATTATATTGAACGGTTAAAAGTATTGAAACGAAACGTTTTATGAATATGAATGAAATTTAAGCAATTGATTCCTCCTTTATTGTTAATAACATGAGTTGACTTGTTTTATTTATATTGATTGATTTAAGGGATTGAAATCACAAGTTCGTATCAATACGAATAGGATTTAAGCCTTTCATTCGATCCCCTATAGTTAATCCAATGTGTTCAACATGTTGTTAATTTATAATGATTGATTTAATGTACTGAAATCACAAGTTGTATGAATACAGATGAGACTTTTCAATTCATTTGCTTCACTATAGTTAATCCAATGTGTTGAACATGTTACCTTATATTGGATGATTTAAGGGTTTCAAAATCACAAGTTCAAATGAATATGCATGAAATAAATGTTATTCATTTGATCATGTAAAGTTAATTGAACGCGTTTAATTAGTTATATGTATTATCGTATACTTATCACTCGATACATATATTACGGTTTTATACATATACATATTATTGTAGGCAATCGAATGCGTTTAACTTGTTGTTATGTCTACATAGAACGATTTAAGGATTTGAAATCACAAGTTCATATAAATGAATGGTGGTTATGCCATTCATTTGCTTAGTTATCGTTAATCCAATGACTTTAAGTTGTTGTTACATTTATATTGAACGGTTAAAAGTATTGAAACGAAACGTTTGTATGAATATGAATGAAATTTAAGCAATTGATTGGCTCCTTTGTTGTTAATAACATGAGTTGGACTTGTTTTATTTATATTGATTGATTTAAGGGATTGAAATCACAAGTTCGTATCAATACGAATAGGATTTAAGCCTTTCATTCGATCCCTATAGTTAATACAATGTGTTCAACATGTTGTTTAATTTATAATGATTGATTAATGTACTGAAATCACAAGTTTGTATGAATACACATGAGACTTTTAATCAATTCATTTGCTTCACTATAGTTAATCCAATGTGTTGAACATGTTACGCTTATATTGGACGATTTAAGGGTTTCAAAATCACAAGTTCAAATGAATATGCATGAAATAAATGTTATTCATTTGATAATGTA
>NW_022204603.1:0-40253 GCF_008831285.2 Nymphaea colorata | reverse complement strand
TCCAGACATGGATGAGAGTTCTAGATCTTTTCATTTTTTTTTGGCTTCCCTCCTTATTTCCTTCTCCAATAAGGGGCAGAGCCAGAATTTTTTCATGAGGTGGGTGGAATTAAGGTTTCTAAAGTTTAACTAGGGCCAAAATATTATATTTCAAATTTTTATACAGAACAAGTGAAATTTCTAAAATTTACATATAATTTTTTTTTTTTTAAAGTGGGGCCAGGGCCCATGTGGGCCTTACCTTGGCAACATCCCTATCTCTAATCATCTAAAGGCTCTTCATTTCTTTGCCATCTTCTTCATTGATTTGATTCTCATGTGGAATTTTTTGGAATAACTTTTTTGTTTCTTTCATAAATTTTTATTTCTGTATTTCTTTACTCCTATCAATGGCTTTTGTGATTGCAATCGGATTTGATGTTCCTTTTCCAGGTTGAAAAATTGATTTTTACTTCGACCTCCTGAGTTTATGTTGATTGATTATTACAATAGGAAGAAAACAGATCAGATAGAGAAAGAGCCAATGGATGCAAGCAACTATGTTCTTCCTCTGTTCTTATCTATCTCAATGTATAAAAAGAAAATTTAAAATTAGCATACAAATTCAAGAGATCGCAATGGATAAAAGCTTGATGAGTTAAAAGACCATGATTTTACTTCTTAAAACATGTTAAAAAATGAGACCCTTTTTAACAACAAAATTGGGTTAAACATACCTATGAGCTTATTGTTCACACCCCACTTCACGGTGTGGACTGTGAAGTTTGGCACAAATCAGCAAAAAATCAAGTTTTGCTTGAAAATAGATTTTAAGGAAAGTGACCCGTCCCTTCCACCATTAACAGCTGTAATTAATCCAAGGTCTGAGTTTTCTCAAGCTTGACAAGTTATTTTTTTGTTACACAATGTGTGAGGATTGGAATTCAGATTTTTAAAGTTTATTTAAACAAAGACTTGGATTTGATTGAAAATATTTCTGTATTACAAAATTTTGAAGATTGGGAGTTCATCCTTGGAAAGGATTTTTTGAATTAATCATGGATTTTAGCAATTGGACCTTGAGTTGATCCCAAAAATTGTAATTTAGAATTGGAAATTGAGAATCAGAATATTGGTTTTTGAATCAAATTGGGGATTGGGTAATTGAAGCTTTGTTTTTGAAACAAGGATCTTGGAATTGAAAATTGAAAGTTTGGGCTAGACTTTAGAACTTGAAAGATAGTTTGGATTTTGGGATTTGAAATTTGACTTGAAAATTCTTGGAATCCTTGGAACTGGAATTCAGTTTTGAAGCCAAAATTGAATTTGGAAAAATTGGATTGGATAGTTGAATTCTAGTTGAAATTTTCGAGAATCGAATCTTTGAGATTGAAATTTTGGGTTTGGAATGGTTGGAACTCGCTCAATTCAGAAATTTTTAAAGCATTTTTGGGTTTAACATTTTGATATTTGAATCTAGTTTTGGTATTTTCAGAGATTTGATTTTATTTGGTTGGTTTTGATCATGAAATGAGATTAAAAAATTGGAAATTGGCAGTCCAAGTCCAGTTTTGGGAGAATTTTCTTTATTGAAAAATTTGGAATTTGATTTTTTTTTTGGAATTTTAGTCAAGCTTATGAAAGTTTGCTTGAGATTTTTGGATTTGAAAATTAGTTTGATTTTGAGATAAATCCAATGGAATCGTTTTGAAATTGATTATGAAAGTTTGGGTTTTATAACCATGTTGAAAATTTGGTGCTTCTGCGTCAAAATAAGTGAGGTGCTCAAGTTTGTGTGGCAATATGACATAATCATGAAAGCTACTCCAACTTGATTCACTTAGATTTTGGTGAATTTGAGTAGGTGCATTCATTTGTGAGTGCATGTATACATGAAATGTGTATATTCATGCTTCGCTCTATTTCTCTCCATGCATAATTAAATTTAATCCCACATAGGCACAAGTCCATCTTGGAGGTGAAAAACATAAGACTGTTCCCCAAGCACATCCTTGATGTCCAGATACTTTAAAAGTGCAAGATCTCCAACGGAATTTGGAATCTCATGTATCCCACAGCCCTTCAATGACTACACCCTCAGCCACTTTAAATTGATAATGCATGCAATATTAACCAAATGCCAATCAGCCAATAATGTCCGCAACTTATTTTCTGCTCCTGAGGCACCATGCATGAGCAGTTCTGGATAGTCTATGCTGAGCAGATATAGATGTCGAGTGTGCCAGTAGCAGAAGCATGACTATATTCCTCTCGACCTATATGTAAGGCAAGATCATGCAAAATATCATGTAGTTTCAGTTGCTTTTTTTTTTCAGTTTCTTCAATAAACATCGCTTTGTCAAATCATTAATACATTGATTTGCAGTCAGTTTGGCATCAATCCCTTCGTTTTCTTCAATTAATCCATGAGCCAACCATTGCATGACCAGTTCATCCCTTCCTATCACATAATCCTTTGGATAAATGCTGCAATATACAAAACAATTCCTCAAATAATGTGGCAAGTTATCGTAGCTCAATATGAGACCAGGAAGAATGTCACAACATCCAAAGGATGATGATGAGGCAGGCATGTTCCATTCCAAAATCCCACTATCTGCAATGACCTCCCAATCCTCTTTTTCCATACTTCTTGACTATCTTCTTTTCAATAACTTTTTGCAGGAGTTGTCTTGCCAATCCCGCCTTGACCTGTCATGGAGAT
This sequence comes from Nymphaea colorata, assembly GCF_008831285.2. Taxonomy (NCBI): domain Eukaryota; kingdom Viridiplantae; phylum Streptophyta; class Magnoliopsida; order Nymphaeales; family Nymphaeaceae; genus Nymphaea; species Nymphaea colorata. Next base: position 37,549 of record NW_022204603.1, on the reverse strand, counting down.
AATAGAAATACCTACATGTCTATCCAGCGCACTACTCAGCGTAGCTCCGTCAAACAAGAGCTTTTCGGTTATGGCATTCTCATCACCTTCCCTGCCTATGTGTGGTTGTACACCACTAACAGGACCTTCACCACTCACTTTAGGTGTTGTTTTGAGCGTACCTTAATCCACCATTTCCCTATCATTATTTATTTCATCAAGCCTTTGGTTGATCTTCTTGATTTCATTACCAAGATGGTAGGGAAAAGAATCATGTTCCTTAAAGCACGAGTATAGAGTATTCCAAGGCTTTTGTACCTTTCTATTTAATGCCGAATCCTTCTCCCTTTTGCTAAGCCCAATGTCCTGGGCAACGTAAAAGGCATCTTTGAGCTCACTCTCGATCTTTGTCGTGGTCATTGCTGAAAAGGGGCTTGCTGTCTACCTCCTTGATCACCTTCTGAAAGCGTTCCAGCTTCCTGAGATCGTCTTTTGCATTCAAAATGACCTTCACCTTCTCTTCCAACAAAATGGTTACAGCCCCCAACAAATGAGAAGTAGCTGTTTCTGCAAGTGCATTGATTACTTTAGCCATCTCATCCGTTTCTTAGCAGATGGAAGAGCAGAGAAAGAGAAGCAATTCTTACCCAATGGAAGGGAAGGACGCCAAATAAAGATCAAACTGAAAATGAGGAACCATTCAATTTCTGATCTCTGAAATAGGCATAGGAAAATGGAGATGCCGACAACTCGAGCAACCCTCCTTGTGGTGACCCTTGCTTTGGAATTCGGGTTCTGGCTAATATTATTTGAGAATTAACGTAAAAAGCATGACTTATAAAAATTATATAAACATATATAGTTACTGAATTTATAACTGGGTGTGGTTGTGCACCTTGAATCCAATGGAAAGTCCATATGGTCTAATCACAACGAACATAATTTAAAAAAAAAAAACGTGTTAAAAGCATGACAAATATATCAGTGTCTTATGGCTGGGCCGAGTACTCGACGGAACTCCGTACTGAATCTGATTGGCTTCCAATTTGGTCCCAAAAAAACCAGTTTATCTGATAACCTAAAAGGTCGGTCTGAGTCGATTTTATGGGGTTCGGCTCGGTTTGGTATGTTACTTAATAAAAATTTTATTTAATAATAATAAATAATTTATTATTAAGAATATATTTTATATTTAAAAAATTTATTTACATTAAATTTTTTTTATTTTAATTGAACAAATACGAATTTGAGTTCTGGATATGAATTTGGGTTTTGGTCTCGATCAGCCTGACATAAAATGGCAAAAAGATCATTTCTTTGAGAAAACATTAAGCAAGAAAAAGCAAATGGCGTTTTGCATGTTTTAAAGTGTTTTTTGACTTTTATTAATAACAAACTGATCGTTTCCATTTTTTATTTTTATTTCTAGTTGTTTTTATTATTTTTATGTTGTCTTATTAGTTTCTTACTTATTCGGCTTTTTCATAAATTCTAAAGATCTTATTTTTTTTAACTGTTACGATATTTTCAAGCTCCCTGTAAAAAACCATAGCTTAAAATGCAGAAACAGTATGTGACTATGGTCTAAACACTATAGCATACACACATATGATTTAACTAGTGATTTGGCACATTTTTTTTTGGTAGTCAGATCTGAATCTGGATTCAATTAAAGTAAACCAACTTGAAGTTAGAAATCCAACTCATTTGAATCCCTAGACTCCTTATGTATGAGTTCATATATCATGATCAGGGTATTGCTATACCTCAAATATCTTGTGAAATTTAGATTCTAAAATCAAACCGAACCTAAACAAACTACCACCTGACAGTGCAAGAGGAAGCCCTTTAAATCCATAGAACTATCAAAGAAATTAAGGGTGTGAAGTTCTTAGCTAGAATGTTTCTTCGACTTCTTTTAGCAATACCTGATTAATTAAATTTCTATTTTTGATCGCTTGGCTAAGTTGGTACGTGCTAATACATTGCTTTTCATCCGGGCATGTCACTCATGCCACTCAAACCAGCAACCAACCATTGGCCCATTTCCTCTGGCACACTCGAAGCAGCAACCAGCCATTAGCCCAAAAAGAGTGAAACCCGATTAACCAAATCTGAATCTGATTGCCAATCCGCAATCATCTGGAAGCTGTAGAAAATCAAGGCAAGAAGACTAGTTGCTGACACATTGCTTTTCTTCAACAATTTATGATTTATGGTGAACCTCTTAGTAGCATTTCAAACCAGATGAAGTTCCAATGTACCTTGTAGATGAAATCCTGGGAACAAAATTTCTCAAAAGCGGTTAATAAGAATGTACAAAAAGCAAGCCGAGCTCGAGCTGGGCCAGCTCAAACTTGACTCAACTCAATATATGTTGACTTCAGCTCGACTCACTTAAATGAGTCCAAGCTTGAGCTTCGCATGTTTAAGCTCATGTTTCGTAATATATATTTTGTGCTTAAACGTTCTATATTTTTATTTAAGCCATTTTATGTTTTTGAAATTATAAAAGTAAGTATTAGTGTTGAATGATTTTAATTGAGTTGGGTTCTTCCAACTCGAACTCGATTCATTTACTAATTTGAGTTATCATTTAGGCTCCAACTTGACTCGTTTAACTTACAAGTCGAGTTCAAGTCAAGCTTAACTGAGCAACTTCGAGTCGAGCCCGAATTGGCTCGACTCGAGGAACATTCCTAGCCGTTAATTCACATTAATTGAGGATATATTGACATATTTACTTACCAGGAGGATCTATATAGATATATACAGTAGTCTGATTATTGGTCTGTTTGTGTTAAAAAAAGAAAAAAAAAAGGAAATGAGAAAAAGTGAAATTATTGTCATGATATTTTGGAAAGATCAAAATCATTGCATTTTTTCATTTTTTTGCAATACTTTCTAAAAAATATAATCATATTTTAGTTTTTCTTGGTTTATTTTATCTTTTTAATAACTTTTTTGAATTTTTATTAATGTCGGTAAGACATTAAAAAGTGAAAAATGAAAACAAATTCACATATTTTACCTCATACCCTTAATTATATCCATTTTTTTGGATATTCACATGTTCATATTCGAATTTGAATATGAGTAAAGAAAAAACAGATCTGAACTTGAATTCAAAATCTGATTTCACATTCCCAATCTGATTCTTATATTGAGACCCAAATCTGAATTTTGAACCGAATTTTTCCAATTTTCAAAATGTAAAAGAATTAGATATAGGAAATTTGTATAAAAAAAAATCTGACCCGAATCCAATCAGGTATTTATGCATATCCGAATCTGAATCTGGTTGGATGTCATTTTTAAATATGATTTGATTTCTTAATCAGATATTAAATTTTTTCACATCAATTTTTTGATCGGTTTGATTAGATATTCAATTCAATATAGTATATTGCATCGCTAAGTTCAAGTAAGTTCATTTGTTCAAGTAAGTTTGTTTGATCTAGTTATCATTTTATTTTTGTATTTTTTAATTAAAACCAATAAAGTGGTAAAGTCAAATGGGAGTTGGTAAAGGAACTAAAACGAGTCTAGCTCAATCGGGCTCAGTCTACTCGGGTTGATCTCAAGCTAACCTGTACAGCTCAACTTGAGCATGGACTGAGTAAGATATGAGTGTGTCGAGTGAACTCAACTCGCTCGTGTACATCCCTACTAATGAAAGGTTACGAGTAATACTATCTCTGCTCTTTCTTATTCCAAATCACTTTCTTCAGCCAACAGTTGCTGATAAACAAATTAAAAACTCGCGAAAGACCCTATCTGGGCCCTCACAGTTTTGTTTTCTCTCCCTCAATCCATTAAGGTTCTCATCATAACTACCATAGAATCCAAACCACCCATTATGTCCTGCAGCTCCAACCTGCAACCCATCCCTTCCTCTACATGGGCAACTAATTCTGGCCACTCCCTTTGAGTACTCAGAGCTTATAGGCCAATTGCTTCTACCACGCCTTCATGCACTCAGGCTTGGGATCCCACATGCATGCATGCCTGTGGTTTAAGAAAGGTGGATTGTAACAATTCAAAAGTTTAGTCTCATATGGAAGATTGTGAGAAACCTTAAAATTCTCCTAAAGGGAGTTGTTAAATGATTTGTTGTCCTGGTTTGTAACTTTTTTCAAGCTGAAATCGAAATTGCTAGGAGGTGGGTTGTGATCTACAAGACTATAAACCCAAGCATAGGAGTGGGTTGGGTCGTTATAGTGGTATCAGAGCACGGTTCAACATTCAGACTTAGTGTTCCACATAGACAGATGCATGTGCCTTAAAGGGGGTGTATTATAGTAAAGTTTAGTCTCGATTGTGAGATAATTTCAAGGGCTTATAAAGGGAGATGTTAAACGGTTGGTTGTCTTAGTTTCTAACTTTTTTCAGCCTGAAACCAAAATTGTTATGGAGTAGGTTTGCATTCGCTGGACTAGGAGGCCGAGCCCGATAGTGGGTCGAGTCGTTACAATGACAATGATGTGAAAGTACCATGCAGTGGTACATTTTTTAGAAAGCCTTTTGCTGAGTGAGAGGAATATGTCAGTGGCCTAGCGAGAGCTGAATCTACCATCAAGATCGAAGTTTGTGTCAAGCGTAGTTGGCAAACCGTGAGTTCGGATGCCAACTGGGTTACCGAATTGCCTCAGTGACTTGTCCAAGTCGGGTCTCAAAAGCTAAAGTTATAATAAAATGCTTTTACTGTCGTTTTTGTGGTTTTCAAAGATTGAAATTTGAAAATCATCATAGGAAACCATTATTATGGATTCTATTTTCATTGGAGGATATAGAGTTTCTCAAGCATCTCCATCCTTCTCACCCTCTTTTTTCGTCTTGTTCGGGTTTGGTCTCATTTTAGTCTTTAGTTACTGTCCTTCTCACCATCCTCACTCTCTCTCTCTCTCTCTCTCTCTCTGCTTGATGGCTTCTCGAGAGGCCAGGATGCTGGATGATTTCTCTCGGATGACTGTTAATGCTTCCCATTGGATCACTATAAGTGTTGTTATTTGGTCACAAGAGAAAAAAGATGAATGAACAGCCAAACGAAACCCTTGCCTATCAGCTTCCTTTTGAGTTCTGACTAACAACAGAGCTTGAATCGTTGCAAATGAGTGATGTAAAAAAATGGGTATGAGTGACAGATTCGCTGTTTTTTTTTTTTTGTATCCAACCAAACTCGGGTGATCCAGAGCCGACTCAGCTATTCCAAGGAACCCGGGTGATTCAGACATGATTCTTTTGAAAATCAGATGTGTACCAATCAAACCTGGAACCATGACTCATTTCCTAGCGATTCAAGATGACTCAAGCAATTCCTGAGTTGGATCACCAGTTTGCCAACCATGGTGTTAGGGAGTGCGGACAATATACCTTCAACTTCATTCCACATCTCATCTCCTTGACTCAGGAGCATGACTCACAATTAAATCCAACTAACCATCAAACTTGCCAGTACTTTGATTGGCAGTTATGTTATGCCCATTGGAGTTAATACCTTCAACTTAGTACAGCTCCTACCTCATTAACCTAAAAAGATAACAGCCATAGGAATCGAACTAATGAGCACGTTCTCATCGACAGGGAGTGGAAACACAAATTTTTCATGAGGAAGGCCAAATTATAGTTTCAAAATTTAAACACGGCCGAAATATAATTTTTCACAAATTTGTATAGGATAAATGATTAAAAAAAATTACATTTGAGTTGTTATAGCTCCACCCCTGCTCATCGGCTTGCGAGCCTAACCGGAAATGCTATGTCCCTTGGGACTATATTGCCTCTGGATCACATGCCATGGTGGGGACTCCTGAGATCAAACACAATCGGATAGGACCCACTTCAGACAATGACCAGGGACCTCATTCAAGCCATGTGCCCAAGCTTTCGCAGTTGGCCAGCCGCAGTCTCTGATCGTATCCTTGAGGTTTATGCTTGCAAACAGAGACAGGTCGCGAACAGCTAAATACATTAGAAGATGACAAAAGCCTTGAACCAGATTAGACCGATTCACGCTGCCTGCTTGAATTCCCACCGCAGAAACAAATTTGTAAATTAGCTGCTAATTCATCTACAGAATGAAAAAACTCATCATTCTCTTCTTCAAAAGAATGACATGATATTTCCATGGCATAAATTTCTTTTCTTCAAAAATTGCGAAGCCACTAATGGAGGGGGTGTTCGATGAAGGATGAATTGTGGAATTCTAACATTAAGATTCTCTAACAAAGAATTTTGATTCTTTTTTTGTAAGCTCATTCTTGAATCAAAAATTCTAGAATCGTGAATCTTATCTGAGGTGTAGAATTATGATTTTAGAATTTCTTCATCTCCCTTTACAACACATCATGATGGCTTTAGTTCATGTTTTATCAAATGCATCATTTTCAATTCTGAAATCAAAATTTCAGACTATTACAAAGGAAAACTAGAACTGGAATTTTTGTTGTAATTCTATTTTTGAGGTGCAATTTTGTTTATAAAATCAAATTTTAAAATCAAAATTCAAGGCCTTCAAACACTTTCGAGAGACATCCTCGTCAATCGACATTGTATGCATCACTGAACCAAAGGTCTACCAGAGAAGCAAATTTGAAAATGCTTAAAATAAAATGCCATTTATTAGGCAGAGTTCTTTCACAATTCTGCTAGGTTTAGGCTCTTCAAATTCCCTAAACCAACAAGAATGGGCAAGAAGAGTTCTGAAGCCAACAGTTAAGTGATTCTTGCCATCAATTCAGAACTCAAGAGTAGCTTATCAGGTTAGAATGCTTCAAAGATTTTACCCATTGAAGACAGTGATGCGGAGTCCAATGAAAGGGTTTCTTTTTTCATTAGCTAAAAAGAATTAATCTAAAGGATTGGATAGAAGATAAATGTTAGACTTTAATAATTTTCAAACTAATAGTTGTTTTGGTTTTGGAGTTGAATCTGCCGTCTCTCAGTTATAGAACGTGAGTATTTCTTATTGCCATGTGGTGAAATGACTCCTCAAAATTGAAGCTTAGCAGCCAAAAGTGGTAGGTAGGCCTTGGCGATAAACATTCACAGACACCTGATGGGTCTTATATGAACACCTAAGCAGGGCCTAGACAAGGAAGAAACAGTAAATGAAAGAAAGAAAGACAAGAGGAAAGAAGAAAGAGAAGCAAAAGAAGAACAAGAAGGAAAGAGGGAAACAACAAAAGAAAAAGAAAGAAGAAAGGTAAAAGTAGAGGGGAAAAGGATTTAAAATAATTCTTTTCTTGACTATTAAGGGTTGAAGAAACATGGAACGCAGTTTGTTTTTCCCCTTCCAGCAAGTTGAAGGAAAACAAGACCTGGACCCTCTTGAAGGACAGATTCTTTGGATGGCTTACAGACCTCTGGCTTTTACGTTTACAGGTTCAGATTAGGCAGAAAAAAGCAGCACATGTAAACAGAATTATGGCAGTCACACAAATCCCACTATGCCAACAGATTGGGTTCTAAAGATCAAGAGTCTCCCAGCTTATTACCTGGACATGTTAAGTCCCAATAAATTAAATATAAATATGACATAAAGCATCACTCGGAGTTTGATATACACAAAGAATGTCATATATGATTGAAATGTAAACAGATAGGAGTTTTATATACAATTATAATATTTTATTATGATTAATTATATTTTATATATTATTATATATTAAAAATACATTTATTTTTTAATTTAATCGGGCATGGATTAGGCATGGATTTTAGGTGTTGGACCGGCCGGAGTCCGACTCCTTATCGAGCCAGGCTGGGTTGATGCCCAGGCTTAGACGTAGAACCTGCGTAGCCTTGCATGAATGTGCCGGCTTGGGCTTGGAGCACGTGGCTCTGTTGAGGGCAGCCAAGGCGAAGATAGGTTTTTGTAGTCGATGTCCAATGTCTAGGGCTAGTCGTGAACAAGAGAGTAGCTTTCTTGACCAGGCTGAGGCTGACGCTGCTAGATGGTGAGAAGGCGAAGCAGCGGCAATAAAACAAGCCTGCCCTGCCTCGTGTAATAAAATATTAATTACTAATTTTTAAACTAAGTTTTACTTTTATATATGTAATATAGATATTTTAACTTTTGTTCACTAAAATTGAACTGTGCAGGGCTTAGGCTTAAGCCCAGGCATCGATCAAATGCCAACCAGAGCCTGGCCGTGGATGGTGGATGTCAGAGTCTTCGACAAGACAGCCTCTTGGCCGAGGCCTGAGCCTACCAGCAAGGGACGGGTGGCAGTGTGACAAGTTGCTGGCCGCAGGTGGCTGGCAGTAGATGTCCTTAGCCATGACTGATGGTTGTTAGGCCTGGTGGCAGCTAAAGCAGGGTCCTAAAGGGAGGGTAGAGAGAGAGAGAGAGAGAGAGGGAGGAGGGGGGAGAAGTAGTAGCTGGTAAGCATAGGGCCAATGTTGGTGTTGTGTCAGACAACCAAGTTCTCATGATATGGGTTCTAGCAGAAGGTCTTCCTCTTAAGGTCTTCCTTTGAAGACCTGGCTACTGGTACTGGCTTTGTGGCTGGTGAGCAAGTATGGCTTGGGTGCAAACTGATGTACACTGTGGAGCAGCTGCAATGGTGGCCTTGAGGAAATAGACAAACTTTGATTGGCATTTTACTGACAATGGTGGTAGAGTCCAACTTTGGTCTGAAATATATGGTAGATCTTGGTGAAAGGATTTGGGATAGAGAGAGAGAGAATTGGCCAATGGACAGCGGTAAAGGCAGAACCTCCAAAGGATGTTTGTAGAGCCAATGTTGGCTTATTCTTTCTTTATTTTTTTTGTTTTAATTTTTCTTTTTTATGCCAAGTGGTTAGCTAAGGGATTCTTTTACAATTTTGTAAAAGTTGTTACTGAGGGTAGTTTGGTCCTTTTTATGTACAAATCTATAAAATTAATGTAGCGGATCATAAAGTTGATGTATTTGGAAGGAGGAAAGGGTGGGGGTAAGCCTCGGGCTGGGCTGCTGCCTGGTACCCGGTACCCGCCTGACTCGGGCCCAGGCCCTGAAGATTTGAGTTTTTGGGCTCAGCCCGGCCCGGTAATTAACTGGTCAGGGCCCGAAAAACCTGACAATAAATTTATTTTTTTTTTTCAAAAATAAACGGCTTGGGGAGTTTTCTTCTCTTCTTTTCGCTGTTTTGCCGAGGACCGAAGTGAGTCTTCGAGGTAGCAAACATGCAGGAAGGGCGGGCGCAGAGTGGCCACACCGGTGAGGAAGGGGCTCGCAGACTCGCAGTCCTGGACGAGGAGGCTTTGGGCAAAGGCGGCAGAGGTTGGTGGTAGGAAGTGGACGGCGGCGGCTGGCTTCCATTTCCCAGTTCCATATCTGACTTTCTTCTGATCGGATTGTGGTTAGGGTTGGGAAGGGTTAGGGTTAGGGTTTTCGAAACTTGCTGTTTAGTGGATTAAACCACAAATCCCTGCTACTGTTTCCTCTGGTGGCGTGGTGGGTTCTTCAATGATGAAGAGTGCTCACTGCTTCTTCATCTGACTTTCTCCTCCTTTTATTTCTCATAATTCTAGCAACCAAGAAAAGGGAGAAAGAACAAAGAAAAGGAAAGCAACACAGAGGGGAAGGGAGAGACCCTTCACGGCAGCGCAAAATGGGGCTGAGTGACCCTTTACTGAAGCAGGGAAAAGCTTGAAAGTCAGAGGGGGAGAGAGAGACCTTCAAGGCAGCGCAAAAGGGGGCTGGGACTCAGCGAGGCCCTTCACGGCAGCAGAAATCGAGCCAGGCTGGGCCTTGGGCATAATCTCAACCCAGAGCCCGATACTTTATCGGCCCAGTTAGAACGGCCCGGGTTTCGAGCTGGCCCGATAGCCTTAATGGGCTTAGCTTTTGCATTTTTTTCGGGGCGGGCTGGGCTGACCCAGGTCGGTAGATGTTGTGTTTCACCGATAGTGCATGAGTTGTGTTTTCCCCATTGTTGCACACGATAAACTTGCAGATGGTCACTTAATTTGGAGTTCTCATTAATGGCACTGCTAGGATGCTTGTATACATTTTTAAAATTCACATTACATGTTTTTTTATTTTACTTTATGATGAATGAAAGAAGATTTTATATGGTTTGTTATGGGCATGTGTTTCAGGTGAGCATCAAGACTATTCCTGAAGAATGAGCAGACTGTAAGAGTGGTGATCTTTGGTGTTTGCCATTTTGTTTTTTGAAGGGCTAATCAAATGATCATTCATCTTCTATTAAGTGCATTGTACATGTATTACATATGTATGCCTGCTTTCAGAATCCAGGTTCCTGGATTGCACTTTGCACCCTGCTTGGCTTCTCAAGCAACTCTTTCTTGTGAATGATCATTGTAGCACGAAGGGACTCTTGTCACTTGTTTCTTTCTCTCTCTCTCTCTCTCTCTCTCTGTAAAATATTATATATATATATATATATATATATATATGTGTGTGTGTGTGTGTGTGTGTGTGTGTAATATAATATATTATTTTTTCCCATTGATCAGGAATTAATGCTGAATATATATATATATATATATATATATGTATTGTTCTTATTATCAAACAATAGACAAAACAAACATTACAAAAGGACCAGAAAGTACAAGATGCAACTATTGGACAAAACATACAAAATAGATAGAACATAAATGAAATGTCCGGCAAAACAAATAGGACAAACAACAGAAAAAAAACAATGAACAAAAGGAACTCTAAGTTTTGTTCCTAAAACCATCAAATAGTGGGCAGATAACACCAATAACATGACAGAGGTGTGGTCTAAGGACATCCAGTCCATTTGGTCCAATGAAAGAGTGGTCAAAATGATCTATTAGAATGCACACTTAGGCGCATTTACTAGCTAAGTGTGCATGAAAGAAGCCAATTTGTAGCTAATGGCCCTGCTTACACAGGGAATTGAATCCCCACCTCCCCCTTTCAGTTGAAGCATCTTCAATATATGATGCCATGAAAACATATTGGAAAGCCTTAGAGACCAACCTTAAAAGAATGATGATTCAGCATGAATCAGCTGATTTATGACTGATTCAACGGATTTATAAAAAAAATTGTTGAATTTTGGAGGCTCTTGAATCAGCAATTGCATTTTATTCAAATCAGCTGATTCAGGCCTATTTAAATCAATAGTACCGATGAACTTATGTAAATCATGATGGAAAATGACAATGGATGACGTGATGGTTAAAGGTCTGAAACTAGTTATGTGCATACCCTTGTTGGCAAAAAATTGTGCAGAGGGGTGTACAATGACAAAATACTTTTGATTAAGTGAAAGGGAGCAAAACTAGTTTTATGCACACTTTTAGGTATGCATGCATGGGAGTGTGTAATGACCAAATTGCTGCCAATAAAGTGAAAAAATGAAGAATTTAAAAGGATAAAAGGAGATTGTAAAAAAGTAAAAAGGACTAAAAAGTAATTTCATTATCTAAAATTTCTAAAATACCCCCATCCTCTCTATTTTTTATGGATTGCATACTTGTTGCATGCACAAAGTAGTGAGAAAAAAAGTTATAAATTTTTTATAATGAAATGTACTTTTTAGTATTTTACAAGGATAAAAAATGTGAAAAGTTTAAAAGTGTAAAAAGTAGATTTCTTTATTTTTATTAACAACATTCCTAAAATACCTCAACCCTACATTTTCTTGGTGAGGCGGGATGGAAGGGAGAGGGCAGGGATGTACTACGACATTGGTCGGTGAATTTCAGGCAGCATTTACTGATTTTTTATACATTCTGACAACTTTGGGAGCCGGAAAACATGACATGAAAAATTTACAACAACACCAAATCAAATGAGAGAGAGAAGTTGATGAAATGCAAAATATGCATATTTAACCAAAAAATAATTGCTGTCAATTTAAAAACACAACATTAGATAATAAAAAAATTGCTTGTTATTGCCCTGAGATGGTCGAGTGTAGGACATCTGAAAATTCCCAACAAGCTTTGAGAGGCAGGCGATCTGTTCCTTCGCATCCATGGGACATGTTATTCCTGTTAGACTTAGATACCTTGCTCAAGTTCCTCTCAAGCCCAAGTTCAGTTCTTCTTCAGCAAATCAGTGAGAGAGGATGCTATCAAAGAATACCCTTCAATGAATCGCTGATAGTAGTACACCAAGCCGAGAAATGAATGCAATTCCTATACATTGGTTGGCAGTTTCCAATCCTGAATAGCCCTCACCTTTTCTGTGTCCATCTGCAGCTGACCTTTTCCCACTATGTGGCCGAGAAAACTGATTTCTTGTTGGCCAAATAGCACTTCTTACGTTTTACATAGAGTTCGTCTTCCCTAGCACCTTGAACACAGTTCGTAGCTGTCCCACATGGTCTTCCATCGAGCTGTTGTACACCACAATATCATCAAGACAGATCACCACGAACTTATCTAGGTACAATAGAATATCTTGTTCAATAGAGTTAAAAAGTTGTAAGAGCATTCATCAATCCAAACAGCATTACTAAAATTCAAAGGCACCATAGCGAGTGACACATTTGTCTTCGGCTCTTCACCCATCAAAGTTCTAACTTGGAAAATACTTGAGTTCCACAAAACTAATAAAAAAGATCGCAATCAAAGGTAAAGGGTACTTGTTCTTTACTGTACCTTGATCAATGTCCTGTAGTCTACACATAACCTTTTGGAGTCATCATGCTTTGCCAAAATAACACTGGTGCACCAAAAGGAGCTTGAAGGGTCTGATTATGCCTCTAGCTAACATTTCGTCCAACTATCGCCGAAGTTCCTTGAATTCTACATGGGCCATTTTGTAGGGTGCCATTGGCGGTGGTTTGGCACCAGGAATCAGTTCTATGGCATGATCCACTTCATGTCGAGGTGGCAGCCATCTAGGGAGCTCGCAGGCATTGTCCTGTGAATTCCTCTACGATAGGCGCAAGTACCTCTGGGACCAAATGAGGAGAGTCTGTAGGCACTTCCCTGATTGCCACCAAGTACATGTCTTCACGTGCTTCAGACCTTTCTCAATTGAAGAGCAGATATCATTGAGCCTTGCCTTTGTCTTTCTTTACTGTTACTGTTGGGACCATGCAATGAGACTTCTATCCATAATGTGATACTGTCAAATGTGGCATCGGGACCATCTTCGCTGCACAAAATAGCCCCATGTCTAGAATCATCTAGAAATCATCCATCGGGACCACCGAGAAGTTGCATTTCTCTGACCAACTCTCAATCTTCACAACTGCATCCTGGGCCACTCTGTTGATGGGTTTTGCCTCTGAGTTGACCGCCTTCATGCATAACTCTTCCTTTTAGGGGTGAGGCCCAATCTCCTTGCCTCCTCATCTGAGACGAAGTTGTTTGTGAAACCCGTATCTACCATAGCCATGGTAAGCTTTCCATTTACCAGAACTTTTAGGTACATGAGTCCATTGAAAGGTGTCGTGTCACCTTCGCTTTTTCTTTCCTTTTTAATGTGTTCAAAAGTTGAAGTTCACCCATCTTTGGTCATTCTCGTTCTTCACCTTGCACCGCATTATCAGATTACCTTGAGGTACTTGCTTGATTTTCATTTGACAAACGCTTTGGACATTGCCTCGCCATGTGCCTCCCTTCACAGAACCAACAAGTTACTACTTTATTTTGGTAATTGTTGTTCTGGCAAAGAAAGGTTTCTTTTCGCCTTGGTGCTGGGTCGATGATTCAACTTTGGGGTCCCATCGTTCCTCATTCTTTCCTCCATGGTCAAGCTCTTCGACAGCTTGAAGGTGTTAGTGTAACTCTTGCGCTGAGTATCTGCAAGCGCTTTACCATTACATAATCATCCTGCAAGGTCTCGGGATTGCCTCTTTCCACTTCGGATTGTGCCCAAAGTTGACGATATATCTGGTACCTGATATGTCGGAACAAGACAAATTGGACTAGTCTATTTTGGGACTTCAAGCTGTCGAAGAAGCTTGCATCTTGCATTTGGGGGCATGAAGTAGTTCTTCAAGTCTCGCTGAAAATCATTAAAAGTATCTATTCTGCAGATCCCTTTTGAATGTCAAGGCATTTTCATCTCCAGCAGGCAACAACGTCACCCTCAAATAGCATGGCTGAAGTCTTGACGTGAAGGTCATCTCCCACAATCCCTTGAAGATCCAAGTAATATTCCACCTGGAACAAGAAGTTATCGATGACTCAACTATCTCGATTTTCATTATATTTCCTGGCCTCTAGACGTCAACCATTGGTAGTCGATCTTTACCTCCACCTATAGAAACTTGTCACTGTAGCATGTGGTTCTTTGATTTAAGTTCCTTAACTTCAGCTACAGTGCAGCCACTGTATCAATAGGTGACCTGTTCATTGCTATAAAGTCGTCATCTGTTCCCTTATGGTCTTCATTTCATTCCTCATTTCCTCAAAGGACTCTGTTGCATTGCCCAACACATCCTCTTGAGTACCTACATCGACAACTAGCTTGTTCGTCACTTCAGTCAGGTCTTCCTGACCGTGGGACGCACTCATCTCGATGGACTGGGCAATTCCCTTGCCCTTAGTACTACGTAGATTGTATTGAGTTGCCATGACGTCTTTTTCGACCAATGCTTGCCGGTGTGTTCCTCTACACTGACTATCCAACCGCTTCCTTAGATTGAGCCAAAGTGGCTCTGATACCATTGTCACAGGCTCACTTCTTCATCTGTGTGGCACGACAAGAACCTAATTGTCATCAGCCTTCAAACCATTGGAAGGGGTGCAAAGAGCATTTCGAAGACAAATGTATGAAGAAAACAATTTGAATAAAGAACTCTCGCAATGTATTTCACTTGGAAAACTTAGTACATCACGAGGAAGGTAAGATAGGAGAAAGATCTCAACTTACTTACAGGATGGCCAAAGCCATTTACAAGGATTCCATTGCCGACCATCCAAAACATAGAATCCCCAAACAAACATGACACTTAGACCGGTGGGAGGGTACTCGCTTACAAGTGAACATGTCACGCAAAAGACTCAACGCAGGCAAAAGAAGTACATTGCAAAAAAAAAAAAATACTGTACAGACTCTAGACATAGGGGAATAGGGAATTCCTTGCTGAATTTGATTTTGCCTTAGTATAAGGCAGGAAAGACTAACATCGTAGCAGAGGCGTTAAGTCAGAAGGCAGAGCTGGCAGCTACTTAGACGACATCATCCGAAGCACAGCTGGAGAGTGCTCTTCTGGAGCAGATTCGAGAAGGCATGACGCAGGACCTGTGGCAAGCACTTGGTTGAGGCAGTTGAGGTGGAAAGACACACGATTCTGGTTACTTGATGGACTTTTGATTTCGAAGGGCGGACATGTGTTTGTGCCTAGATGGGGAAACCTTCGACAAGAGCTGCTGAAGGAGTGTCATGACTCATTGTTGGCAGACTATCCTGGCCATGAGCAGACTTGGCGCTACTTGAATGTGGCTATTACTGGCCACAAATGCGAGAAGACGTCGAGGCTTATGTGAAGACTTGCTTGATCTGCTAGCAAGACAAGGGGACGAATCTGAAGATTGCTGGTTTCTCGGAGCCTCTTCCTATTCCAGAGCGTCCATTGGAGTGCCTCTCTATGAACTTTATCTTCAGCTTACCTAAAGTTGATGGCTTTAGCTCCATGCTTTTGGTTGTGGATAGATTTTCAAAGTATGTGACCTTCATCCCAGCCTCTAAGGAATGTCTGCGGAGAAGACATAGAGCTGTTTGTGAAACATATAGTAAAGCACTGGGGCATGCCGAAAAACATTTTCAGTGATAGGCACCTGCTTCACATGGAAGTTTTGGCGTGAGGTATTTAGTTGTTGGTTCAGATTTATTATTCTCAATGAGTTTCCACCCATAGACTGACAACCAAACTGAATGGATCAACGGATGACTGGAAACATACCTTCGCGACTATGTCAGTGCAAATCAGAAGAATTGGGTGAAAGTACTTGATGTAGCCAATTTTGTTACAATTTGTAGAAGAGCGAGCCTTCTGGACATAGTCCGTTCAAGATAGACACGGACAATAGCTGTTGATGCCTCATACCCTTGCAGCTCAAGAGAAAGGACTACCTACTTTCGCCTACCAGTTTGTCCACGATTGGCAAGAACAGACGGAGTTGGCTATGGCTTCTTACACAAGGCCACCAAGAAGATGAAGAAATTTGAGATCGGAGTCAAAGGTGATGGAATTCAAGTGGGTGATCAAGTCCTCATGAAACTTTATCCAGACCGGACGGGCATCTTCTGTGGCTGACACAAGTCGTTGATTTGGAAGTATGAAGGACCCTTTACAATGCAGAAGAGTATCGGGAAGCTAGCCGACTTGCCGCCGGACTTTAAGATGCATTCAGTGTTCCATGTCTGTAACCTGAAGCCCTTCTACTTTGATGAGGAAGACCCAAATAGAAGCATCCAAGAACGAGACCTGATCGCAAGCCCCGTACACACTATAAAGTGCAGTTTCCATATATTTTTTTCAAACATCTCATATAATTTTGAAGAAATGTGTATAGTGCTAGCTAATGCATCTTCTTAGAGTTAAGAATGTAGGCACATTTTTCAGATTGTGGGTATGTGTTTTAAATTTGTGAAGATGATTAAATGCATATTAATGGCCTAAATACGAAAAAACAAAACTTTGAAGGTCGCTCAAATAATGACCAATCCCAATTTTTAGTATTTGTACTGATTCAAGCCAAAAAACATTGCTTTCTGTTTGAGCCAAATAGCACCGCATTTATCATTTATACATCGCACTTGCTGGTATTCACATAATTGATATTTGTTTTCAATTACAAAAAGAATCAAATGAGAGAGATGGACTACATTTTGAGTAAGTTAAAACAGCTGGACGAGACTCTGTTGATGCATAAAAGGTACACCAGTTCGGTTGAACACCACATCATTTACTGGACCCAAATCAAACAAGAGGGAGAGGGAGAGAGAGAAAGAGAGGAAAAAGACAATAAAATGGAAACACATTTAACCGAAATAATTAATTACAATTTTCTTCGATTTTCAGTAACATTATCTATATATGTGTAATCTTTCCCCCAAGATGGTCGCTCAACTTCTGTGCAGATGGAGTGCTGGACATGAGTCAATCCACAACGATTGAAGGTTCAGTGAAATTAGTAACAATTTATCCAAAAAAAAATTGTTACAATTTCATGCAATTTAAAATGAACAGAAAAGGTTCAGTAACATGATATAGCAATACTATCATCACCTATCGTTTAACCTTCCCCCAAGATGGTCCTTAACTCCTGCGGCAGATGAAGTGCTGGACATCCAGAAGTAGCTAAATGTTCAAGCTTCGAGAGGCAGGCAATCTGTTGCTTTGCATCAGTAGGACATGTTGTTTCATTTTGTTGGGGAGTAATATTATTCACGTCCACTACAGACTTCAGATTGGGGAAGTCATAAATCCTTAGCCATCTCAGCTTCGGGAGGCATTGCCAGTGGCTCCCAAGCTGATATCCTCGGTGAAACCAACTAGTGCAATAGCTCCAGTTGGGAGAGACCCCACACCCACTGAGGCACTCTTCCCCATTTGACTCCTCATCCACATTGTTGTCTCCAAATACAGATATTTAAGGGAGGGTAGAAATGTCGAGACCTGTGATGACAGTAGCACTGCTGATTCTGGATCCAAATGCAACTCAATGAGGTTCGGCAGTTGCTCAAGCAATTTCCATCCCAATGTTGCACATTTGCACTTTAACACTGACAGCCTTTGAGCTGAGTCGCTTGACCCTCATGCCCCACCCGCTCCGATAGAGCATAAATCAAGACTTCTGTCTGCATCTTTAGACAATTGTTAAAAAACGCCCTTCTTAAGCATGGCATATAAGTAAATGTTGATTCCCAGTTGGGCAAATGCTTCACGTGCAGTTCCTCAAGTGAAGGAAGGCGAGTAGGGAGCTGCTTCAAAATGTTCAGGTCAGACAACCACAACCCCTTCAAAGCTGGCATGTGATCATCAGCTACTTGCTCTACCCTACCACATCCCTTCACCTCCAACGACTCCAACACGGGCATGTTAGCAAGAGTCTTCAGCCTTTCACATTCATCCCTTTATTCAAGGACTTCAATGATGGCATGTTAGCGAGAGTCTTCAGCTTTTTACATCTGTTCACATCCAATGACTCCAATGCCGGCAAGTCACCAATCGTGTTAAGCCCATCACACTCCCAAATCTTCAAGGACTTCAGCAAAGGCATGCTCGGCAATTCATACAATGTTGGGCAGTACTTGACCTTCAATTCTTCCAATGATTTAATTCCTATCACTGTTGCCCATGATGGGTAACATTCTAGGCGTAGCATCGGCAGCTCCACATAGTTGGTGTCCAAATACCATGCAGGCCCGTCTCCTTTATAACCACAAATTCCCAACCACTATATGCAATGTGAGGTTCCAAAGCCTCCAGCAAACCCCTCTCTTCAGAAGCACTATCTGTCAATGTCTCCCACCTTGAAGTCCAATTACACACCAATTAGCTCATGCCTCTCCTTAAGATGTACGTTCTTTGCATCGATCACTTTCACCCTTTCTCCCCGCAAACCTTCAATCAACAATTCTCCCTTCAGTTTGTTAAACTCTTTCAGTTCATTAATATTGCAACCTCTTGTCTTCCCTTTGTCATCGCATACCATAAACCTATGCAAGGTCCGTAAATTAGTAAGCTTCCCTAGTCCTTCGGCTACAAATTCCAATTTCTCTGTATCTTTCAGGCCAAGATGCCTCAAGTTGCACAGTTTGACCATTTCCTTGTGCAACTCTTGGATTGACTGTAACATAAATCCAACGTTAGCAAGTTATAGAGTCTGCCGATTGAACTGGGCAACCATCTCACATTAGACCAGCTTAGATTGAGATATTTTAGAAGTGAAAAAGTCTTCAATGGACTTTGGCAGCTCATCCATTAAACATGGCAATGACAACAACATCAACCATTTGAAATTGGTTAAGTCTTTAATATGGATCAACGGCAATTCTGCATGGTCAATAATGTGCGCAACTTATTTGCTGCTTCCGAGGCATTATGCTTGTGCACTTCTGCATCGTTGACACCAAATAATGACAGATGGTGGGTGTGCTCAGAGGCATGGCTATATTCCTTGCCACCAATATATAAGGCAAGGTAATGCAAAATGCATGCAACTTCAGACAAGTGCCCTCAAAAAATCTACTATGGGTTTCTTCAATCAAGCATCAGTTCATCAGATCTTTAATATATTGGTTTGCTGTCACTTCCACATCTATGCTGTCCTTTTCCTCAATCAATTCATGCGCCACCCACTGCCTTATCAATGTCTCCCTTTCAATTTCACAATCCTTTGGATAAATGCAGCAATAAACAAAACAACTCTTCAAATAATGCGGCAAGTCATCATAGTTCAGCATGAGACCTGGAAGAATTTGCCCCCAATTTCAGCTGCAGGCATCTTCCATTCCCATATCTTACTACCCTCAACGAATTTCCAATCTTCAGTATGCATTTTCTTGGTATGCATCATCGACCCTACCGTCTTAATTACAAGCGGCAACCCACCACACTTCCTTACTATTCTCTTTCCAACATCTCTGATCTTGTGCATCATCAAATCTTCTTCTGTTTGGCCTTCTCTTAATGCCTCCTTTAGAAACAACTCCCAGCTTTGGTCAAAACTAAATTCTCGTAACTCATGCATATAAGAAGCATGCATCCCATACGATACATTTTTGTTTCTACTGGTCATCAAAATATTGCTCCCCATTACACCCATCATCAATGTTCCCTCTACCTTTTTCTCCCACCATTTCAGTTCCCACACATCATCTAGGACCAACAAAAATTTTCCCTTTGAGAGCTCGTTCCGTAATTGTGTGCACAACTCACTCAAGGAACAATCAGGTTTTCTCCAGATCCCTTGCATACTTCCCTTAGTATCTGCCGCACCAAATCCTTACGGTTTGGCCTTTCTGAAACACAAACCCACCATCTACGTTTCCCAAAATATTCTTCAAGTTCTTTAAAGACCATTTTTGCAAGAGTTGTTTTGCCATTCCACCTTTTCCTACAATAGAAATAATAGAAACACCACGCTTTTGTGTCTTACTTCTCTCTGTGGAGTCATTCAACAAAAGCTTTTCTACTATCACCTTTTTATCATCCTCCTGCCTGTGGGTGGTTGTACACCCATGTGATGGGTTATCTCTCGGGGTTGTCATGTTCACCATGAACAAGACCCTCACCACCAATATCTCTTCAAAACACATCTACCATCATCTTATTATTTTCTTTTATTTCATCAAGCTTTTGGTTGATATTTTTAATATCATCTGCAAGTTTGTTGGAAGCAGATACATGTTCCTTAAAGCAAGAACACAGAGTGGTCCAGGGCTTCCTTACCTTGTTCCATGAAGTTATAAATGCTTTTCCCTTTTGCAAAGTGCGATTGTGGTTTGGTATCCTTCGATGATGTCCTGGGAATCATAGAAAACATCCTTCAGCTCTCCCTCCAGATCTCTATTGCGTTCATTGCTGAAAAAGGGCTTCTGATCTACGACTTTTAGGGCCTTCTCAAAGCATCTCAGCTTTTCTTTGAGAACCTCGAGATCATCTTTGGCATTCAAGATGTGGTCCACCTTTTCTTTAACATGCTGGTTACATCCCCCAACAGAATAGAAATAAGTGTTTGTACAAGGGTGTCATTACTGTTGTCATCTCTTCTCTGTTTTTATCTTGGTAGAAGAAAGAGCTAGCAGAGGAAGAGAACTGGAAATCTGAAAATGGATGGAGAGGAAGACCAAGGAAGGCCAAACAAATTTAGGTCCACCACTTCTTAAATCTTGAAAGGAGAAGGAAAATGAAGGAAGTGCTCTACAGGCTGGAAAGGTCCATGATTGGTGCTAAATAAATCTGGAAAAATCCCGAACCACAAACTTCTACATCACTAGAGTTCCTGTTTCTCACGTTTGTCGGACTTCTCTTTGGATGCATGATTTTTTTTTTTCAACATCCAAAATTTTATTTAGCCCATCCAAGTTTTGTGACCTGACCATTGAGTAGAAGTACAATTTGTTTGTGCCGGAGGGAATGCCATCAACCTTGCAGAAGTGGTGGTGCTGTCGCTTGTCACCCGCTCTGGGTGGGGAGACTTTGACTGCCAACTTTTGCTTTGGCGAAGAAAAGCAAGTGGGTGACGCTCAACCAACCATACGGTGCGTGCTCTACTTGTCAATGGCTTCAATTTTGGCGTCTTTATGTTTTGATGGGCAAGAAAATTTTTAAATCTTTAAATTTTATTTACATGGCTACAAGAAATATTTCCTGCCCATCAAACCGCCCTGATGGAAACCAGGTCATAGAATCCTGCTTTCCACTTAGGCCTCGAAGCAGCGCTTACGGCCAAAGGAAAATAGTGTGAGAGTTTTGACCTTTTATCTAATTGGCAAGTTATGGAATTGCTTAATCACAAACAGGAAGTCAGAATTTTTGAAATGGCTGGTGTCGGAGTTCCTCAATTTTGGAGGTTCAAAACCTACCATGCTCCAACCGTCTTGTAAAATAACAAACCATTTTCTGTCAATTAACTAAGCCAAAAAAAAAAGCCTAGCTCGAAGTGGGCATCAATGAGGTAGGCAGTCCTTGAGTGGGGGACACTTAGAATATTTAAGTGGTAAAGGTAGTACAATGGGGCCTTTTAGTTTCATAGCCAAAATGATTTGGATTCAATGATGTTGATGGGTGCACTCAAAAACTTCCACTCAATCTATAAATGACAATCTGTTCATCATGGAGGGAAACCAACCCATTTGAAAGTGGAGAATCCAATCTACCTGTCCATTAAAGAAAGGAGAAAAGAAAAGAAGAAAAGGACACCATGCACATGGTTGCCTTTCTGCCTTTTTTTTTTAATGGAAACTAGAGAGCACCCATGGTGATCATGAGTTCAGGCTCTTTGGGAGCCAACTCTTCACGGGATGAATGCACAGGCTCAATCTAAGAGGTGACAAGAGCATCATTTTAATTAGGATAGAACAAGGGCACTAAAGCAAAAAAGAGGCAGTTCTGATATGAATTTAATCCATAATATCCACCAGTAAAATAGACAGAGCGACGAGAACATCATTTTCTTTACGAGAGACAAAGGGTATTCGTACAAACTAAAGCAAAAAAACGGACAGCTATGAAATGAATTTATCTAAAGCATCCAGCAGTCAAAAAGACAGTGGTAAGAGAATAACTTTATTTTTGATAGACCCAAAAGAATGGCTGCAAGGTGCTTGAACTGGCTTTAAGCACTAAAAGATTGCATTGCTCATTCATTGAGGAAGACGCCCGTTTAACCCTTCCTTCTCAGCATCATTTTCATTAGAATAGACCAAGGATATTCGTATATGCTAAAGCAAAAAAGGCAGTTATATGAATTTAATCCATAATATCCACCAGCAAAAGAGACAAAGTGACAAGAACAACATTTTCTTTACGATAGACAAAGGGTATTCATACAAACTAAAGCAAAAAAAGGACAGTTACGAAATGAATTTAATCAAAAGCATCGAGCAGTAAAAAAGACAGTGATAAGAGAATAATTTTTTTATGCTAGAGCCAAAAGAACGGCTGCAAGGTGCTTTAACTGCTTTAAGCACTAAAAGATTGCATTGCTCATTCATTGAGGAAGAAGCCCCTTTGCCCTTCTTTCTCTCTCTCTCTCTCTGTGTGTGTGTGTTCATTCCATATGGTAACTTCAACTGATTTGATACATATCCTCCTTTTATTGCTGGAACATTGCCTAATTTCCATGTTTTGTCTGCGTGTGCAATCTATGGAGCTAGTTTGCTCAGCTTAACAACAAATGCATGGCGTGAAGCAGCAATTGCAGTACTTTCTATCTACATATTCAAACTTCCAACTGACAATCCTAGTTCCTTTTTTTCTGCTTTACTATGTATGTGTCAATGTGCATGCACACATGCATCTGTGTATGTGTGTGTGTCTGTGTGAGAGAGAGAGAGAGAGAGAGAGAAAGGAGACAGTTGAGTGACAAAAAAGGAGTCCACCCATAAGGAATGAGATTCCTTCACCAAAGAAATATTGCCTCAGGGATGACAAGGACCCTAAACCTTGACTTTGCACATGGCTGCCATGTTACTCTTTGCCAAGCACTTTTCATGTTGACATGACACCCCTCAACTTTTTCCACTCTCTATGTATCTTAAACTTCTTCTATGTTCAACATTAATGGCACAACAAGGTTTAAATCCCAAGACAATAATAGATGGTAAAATTTCACTTTCTATATCTAGCTGAAAACAACAACTCCTTCACCTCATTCTCCCACATTAATTTTGAAGTTCTTGATTTTAGGAATATACCATTCAACGCCAGACATTTGAGCCACAATGCCAGCTAGCCGAACAAGTTCTGCAACATGAGCCACAGGCATCATATCTCAAATAAATGGAAAATTCAAGGCCAAAATGTCAATAGACATGCATGAATGAGTATGCATATCCAAGATGTCTGTTTCAACGCCACCAAACCTTGCAGTGTAACTTAC
Organism: Nymphaea colorata; assembly: GCF_008831285.2. NCBI lineage: Eukaryota > Viridiplantae > Streptophyta > Magnoliopsida > Nymphaeales > Nymphaeaceae > Nymphaea > Nymphaea colorata. The sequence continues at coordinate 14,064 of NW_022204603.1, read as the reverse complement.
ATCACCAATAGTCCACCCATTAAACATGTGTAGATAGTTGGTTATCAAGCATTTTTTTTAAGGATAAAGCTCTCTCTTCTTGAGAGTCTAAGAGCAAACATTTCTATAGGAGTAACAAACCTTATCACACATTACTGTTAGTTGGTTGAATCAGTTCATGTGATTGAACCACATTCCCACTGTGTTCTCCACCTATATTCTAAAATTGAACACATGCTGTGCCAATATATATAAACTATAAATTTTGATACAAAGATAGAAGTTGCTACAATCTGTTTTGCATGATTATCTTTATAAAATTTGATACAATCTAGAATATGAAAAATCTTTACACCACAAACAGCAGATGCCGAAATCATGCTCCTTCCTTCACTAAAATGACATCACCAACATGAATCTATGCAGGCCATCACCATCTCCATCTTGTTTTGCATGGTTCACAATCTAATCCTGTGCTAGGTTCATCCATGTTGACAGCCTTCTCAGAGAAAACAGATTGCATGTCAGGAGCAGAAGGTCCATTAACTCTGGCCGTGGGTGGAGTGCATAACAGCTGTCAATTGCCAAGAATTTAATTTTGGAGAGGCAGGCGATCTGTTCCTTGCATCCCTGGGACATGTTGTTGCTATTGCATCATTTTGTTGGAGAGCAATATTATTGAAATCCACCAGAGACTTGACATGGGGATGTCAGAAAGGCATTGGTGTCTTAGTTTCGGGAGGCATTTCCCATAGCCTCCCAAGGTGATGTCCCCAGTGAAACCTTCCAGTTGCAATTCCTCCAGTCGGGAGAGACACCACACCCACTGGAAATGGATTGGATTCATATCAGCATGAAAATGGATTCAACATGCATATTCTTGAATTATGACAGGTAAAAACAAATCCATTTGCAGTAACAGCTTTATGGGGGTTAGCCCCTTACCCTTATTTAAACAAAATCGCCTATACATGGGATGGTTAGCATTACACAAATGCTAATTTTCACAATCAGAAAAACAAAGGGTTGACTAGACCCTCCAAATGAGCACAAAGAGAAAACCAACTATGCCAGTAAGGAAGATGACCAGAGTTGAAATCTATAATCGGGTGCGAGTAAGGAAGACTGAGGAGCCTTGATGTCCTCAAACATGGAAAAACCAAACCCCTATCAGAGCCGATGGGTACTTTATTTGGCTATTGAGGACCGATTATGTACTCAAGGATGCCACAAAAGATTTGGTATATCTGTGGCTTTGGCCTATACTATAAACTAATGCAAAAATGACAGTTATGAAATGAATTTAATACCAAAGTGTCCACCAGTCAAAATCCAAATTTCGTTAGATGTTGGGATTGAGCATACGGCACATCATCTGGTGAAAGCCTGGTGTGTTTGTGTGTCTGTGTGCAAGTGTACATGTATGTACTTCTCCAACTGTCAAGATGCTTCGGACTCTTAAACACAGCCTCATGCACATACACACAGTCAAATGGGTGCTAGCATCTGCTAATAGTTAATCGAGTCAAATGATAGCATGTTCACACAAAAATATTGTGCTTGTGCCATGTTTACTATAAGTGCTTACGTTCTACTGCTTCTACACCTCTCTCTCTAGTAATGGATATAGATATGATTTTGATCCAATCAAACTACACGACACATATTCAAACATGTGAATTCAAAAAAAGTGCAAACTAGATCCAACTCTTATGTCTGTGAGTTAGATCCATACATCTTCAAACAGAATTACAGAATGCTGAGATGTAGTATGTAAGTTTGAAACCATTCTGCCCCACAGCAAAGTCAAAAAGCTTGTGCTATAAGAGTTGTTTATATTTTTATGATTAACTTAATATATGTTTCTCATCAAATTACTCTTAAGATCATATCTATGAGGTTAGATTGCCCAAAAAATATTTTAACAATTAATTTTAATAGGTCTAGTTTATGTCTCTTACCCATTTGGTCTGCTTTTCACCAACTTTCCTTATATATATAGAGAGTGACCCCAGCAGTGCAGTCAGATCTGATTGTAGAATGGATCAATGACGCAGGTTCGCACGGGTCAGATTTTAGAATGGATCCAATAACCAATTAGTTTGGAAGCTCTATTTAAATGAACAGGTAGTTCTTTTGGAGCGGGTGAAGATTATAATTAATTGAAAACCCTAAACTTATGTTGCTTTCATTTAAACAATTTTCCTTCTTTTACATTCAATTTGTGCTCTTGTTCTTCACTAGATTTGTAGTTTTCCTCAGGGAATAGAGCTTATACTTTAATTACTGCTTTGGGGGGGGGGGGGGAGAGAGAGAGAGAGATCTTTTGTTTTGTCAACAAATCGTTTTGTTTGTTTACCGCTCCAAAGTTCAGCTGCTGAAGATTTGATCTTTAGTATTTATTTGTAGGTCTGAAATGTCTAAGATGGCAGCTTAATTGTTCAGTTTTATTCTTTTCCTTGTTTTCTTTTCAATGGAAAATTGTTTTTTTTCAATGGAAAACATGATTAACACTACAAAAAAACAATAGTTTTACTCATGGGAGGAATGCATCAGTAAAAATTGCAAAGTCATCAATATAAGTTGTAGCCACAATTTGATGAGCACCAGAATCCGAAGGTTAAACTTCCATTGCTTGTAGGGTCTCTACACTTCAGTAAGTTAAAAACATACAGAAGGCCCCATGACAAGATACAACAAACTATTATAACAATTGATATATACTTACACTTTACCTTTTGTACTCTTCATCTTGTAAAGCACTTCACAATTTACTCCAAATACGTCATATTTGAAGTAGAAAATCAATGTGTCTATGTTCCAATAACCTTTCTCAGGCTTTGACAGCCTCTAAATGCTGTAAATGCATTTCTTGGGTGAAGGATGTCTACCAAGGACTTGAGCTTGGGGGAACAAGAACGTCACAACCACCTCAGTTTCTCGTCGTTGCCATGGCCTCCCAAACTAAAAAAAGAACAACGTATCCTGCTCTGTCTCTACTGAGCGGGAAAATATTAACCAATATCAAACTAGAGGTGGAGCCACAAATGTTTTGTTGCAAGAGCCAAACTATAGTTTCAAAAATTTAACAAGTGCCAAAATTAAATTTCTTTCAAAATTTTCACTTAGATTAAACTAAAATTTTCCAAATATACATATAAATTTTTACATTTTTTGAATCAAGGAGTTTTTTTTTTTTGGCACCGGGGGGGGGCGCAGGAAGGGCCTTAGCTCCCCCCCCCCCCGCTCTCAGATTTTAAAAACTTTAAAAATTTATATGTAAATCTAAAAAGTTAGTTCAACATATATAAAAAAAATGAAAAATTTTTATTTTGACCCTGCTAGTTTGGCCCTGTTACAAAACATTCTTAGCTCCACCCCTGATCACACATGTCTCACAATTAGAATGGGGACAATGTTTTCCATTCAAGTGATTCCCCAAGACAATTTTCTGGAACCAAGTTACCAGTTAAAGGTTCATATGATCAAACTATACTTAAAATACAAATCTATATGGGTAACATTATTCAATGGTACAGACTTTTAATCAACACCACCCTTTTAAGTACCCACTATGCACACCCTCGCCTTTCCACTTTTCTTTTCTCATGCTCTCTCTTCGTGACTTTATTGACTGTGTTTTTTTCCTTTCTCATTTGTCTTCTCCTGATTTCTTTGTTTTCATTGAATATACCAGTAGGTGTGAGTCAGGAATTTTTCATGAGGGGTCAAATTATAGTTTCAAAAATTTCATGTCAGCAAAAATATAATTTTTCAAATTTGTATATAAGAGAAATGAATTTTTGTAAAATTTACAGGCAAATTTTTTTATGCATTTTTTTAAGGCCTAGATACCAGCACTTTGATTGGAGATCAGAAAATCTGGAAGGACGAGTTCAGCTTGGACTCGTTGAAAAATCAGCGATACTCTGACTTGAGTTTCGACCATGTGAATGCGGGAGCAGAATCCAGAGCAAATTCAATGATACTCCTTGTGTCAGTTCCAGACATGGTAGAGAGTTCTGGATTTTTTCACGTTTTTTTTTTGGGGCTGCCCTCCTTTATTGCCTTCTCCAATCATCTTGAGACTCTTCATTTCCTTGCCGACTTCGATTCTCATGTGGAATTTTTTGGAATAATTGTTTGCATTTCTTTAGGTAGGGTTTGATGGGTTGGAAATCTGGAATGGAAATATATTTCTAGAAAAATATTTCTTGGAAAAAAGGAATGAGAAAATATTTACGATTCCCATTTTGATGTGTGTGTGATGACTGAGAAATATATCTCCAGAAATATATTTCTGAGTTTAATGAAAAGCAAATATATTTCCAGATTCAAATCTTGTATCATATGCCATTCCGTGTTTATTCATAGCAACCTTTGCATTAGGGTCTATGCCATATAAAAATGAGATGCTGGATTCCTGCTGTCACAAAATTTACTGACAAAGTTTTGCAAGCGACTTTGATATCATAACAGCGTGTTCTTATCACCAATTTGTGTTTCAGCATGTTCTAAATACTTCGAATGTCAAACCAGTATCCTGCATCAAAAATTTCCCCTGTTCTATATACAAATCAGTTGATTTACAAAAAAATGGACCTCCAAAGCTTCTGCGATAATCATAGAAATCCAAGTTGAGCCATGAATTTCTTAGCTGAACTTCAGCTGTGTCGCCAGGACAATGTGCCCTAATCAGGCAAAAGTGGGTGCACAACCCCAAAGCAGAGCAAATCGTGGAAGTCTTGAGGATGCAACAAGCACCAAGATCTATTCCTTTCTCCTGCATCAACAAGCCCCATAACATGAAGCCTCTGCTTCCTTCTTGATTTCCTTGAGCTCCTCCACCAGAATCATTCCATCTGGCACCTTCTCCTTCAGAGAACTCTTCATCTTCGACCAATTCTGTTCTTCTACTCCCACCAACTCTCTCTCTAACCTCATTGCTAACCTTTTGTGCTTGAGTACAGGCACACAAGAAAAGGGGCGTCTTGATATTCTCAACAATCTGCAGATAACACAATATCAGATCCCGAACTACTGGAGAAGAATAATCAAGTGATTGCATTGGGATTTTATTAGATCAAAATGAAAATATATAAAAAAAAACTCGACCTAGTGTGGCATAAAAAATCAAACCCAAGGCTATAAAAATTCCCTAATTCAGTGATCACCAGTAACAGAGAGAAAGAGAGAGAGAGGGAGAGGGAGGGCATGCTGAGGGAGAACGTCAAAATAGATATGCACACCTGAAATGGTTGATTGATGCGGGAGAAAATGTCGGGAGCATGCTGAGGGAGGAAGAATCAGCCCTCCTGTTCATCCAACATTACAGCTGCCTGTAGGATGAAAGACGGTGATGAAAGCCATCCACACCCCTGCTCCCCTTTTTCCTCTGTGCAGGATGCCCAAGAGAAAAGGCAGATGGAGGCGATGGGGCAGAGAGAAAAGAGAAATGCAGGTTCTCGCCATGGAACCGATGGGGGCAAAGAAAAAACGAAGAAGCAATGGCATCGCCGTAGGGGAGAGCGAAGAAAGCCGTGGTGGACAGCTGAAGACGTCACAGTGCAGGAGAGTGGAGAAGTGACTGAAGGTTTTCAGAAGAGGAACGTCATAGCATCAGGCAGCGGCGGAGGATGAATAGGAGAAGAGGAAGACAAAGAGGAGCTCGACACGAAAGAAACGGGCAAAAAAAAACCCGGAAAAAATATTTCCACCTCTTCCACTGGAAATATCTTTCCGAAAATATATTTCCGGAAATTGGGTTGAACATACCTATGAGTTTATTGTGCACATGCCACTTCCCCTGGTGTGGCTGAGAAGTTTGCATGTGAAGTAGCATAAATCAAGTTTTGCTTGAAATAGATTGTAAGAGAAAGGGACCCGCCCCTACCACCATTAACAAGGGTAATCGATCGAAGGGCTGAGTTTTCTCAAGCTTGACAAGTTGTCCTTTTTCTACATGCAAGTGTGAGAATTGGAATATTGGATTTTAAATCGAATTGGGGATTGGGTAATTGAAGCTTTGTTTTTGAAACTAGGATCTTGGAATTGAAAATTGAGAATTTGGGCTAGACTTTAGATTTTCAAAGATAGTTTGGATTTTAGGATTTGAAATTTGACTTTAAAATTCGTGGAAGCCTGAGATTTTGAAGCCAAAATTGAATTTTGAAAAATTGGATACCTGAGATTTTTGAGAATCAGATCTTTGAGATTGAAATTTTGGGTTTGAATGGTTGGAACTCGACCAATTCAGAATTTTTGAAAACATCTTTGGGCTTAGATTTTGATATTTGAATCTAGTTTTGGTATTTTGAGAGATTTGATATTTTTTTGGTTGGTTTTGATCTTGAAATGAGATTAGAAAATTGGAAATTGAGAGTCCAAGTCCAGTTTTAGGATAATTTTCTTGATTGGAAAAATTGGAATTTTGATTTTTTTTTTTGGAATTTTAGTGAAGGCTATGAAAATTTGCATGAGTAGATTTTTGGATTTAAAAATCGGTTTGATTTTGAGAAAAATCCAATGCAATCGTTTTGAAATTGATTTTGAAAGTTTGGGTTTTATAACCATTTTGAAAATTTTGTGCTTCTTTGACAAAATAAGCAAGTGCTCAAGTTTTTGTCATAATATGACTTAACCATACTCCGACTTGATTCGCTTAGATTTTAGTGAATATGAGTGGATGCATTCATGGAGTGAGTGCATGTATGCATGAAACTGCATGTGTACTCTTGCTTCACTCTATTTCTCTCCATGCATAATCAAATTTGATCTCACATAGACATTGGCCCATCTTGGAGGTGAAAAATATAAGACTGTTCCCCAAGCCCATCCTCGATGTGGAGGAGGACATAAGCATAGATTTCACAATTTTAGTTTTGGAAGTGGGATTTTAAAATTCATTTGGTAGGCTGACTTTTTACTAGATCAGAAGCCAAAGGAATTCATTTGTTTGAAAATTTGGATGATTTGAGCTTTGATCATTGTGAATTCCTTTAGGATGAAGCATTTTGAAAAATTGATTTTCAGTTTTGATACATATCGATTTTTTAAATGGCATGATTTATGAAGATGATTGGATTTTGGAAATGTGTATTTCCAATTTGGTTTTTAAAAAATTGAATTTCTTTTGTGGTTTTGGACTTGATCAAAGTCTATGTTTTGGATCTAGGGATTTCTTTTCGAAACCCAACAAGATTAGATATTTTTGTTAATTGCTGATTTTCAAAATCATGATGATTCAGAAAATTTCAGAAATGAATGGGTTGAGACCGGCTCATTTCAATTGATATATTCCGTTTACAATATTGGCGACATTCGTAAATTGAGTGAATCCGATTCTCGGTGGAATCGATTTGATGAGACAATGAAGTCTGCTTTGTTGCTCATCCAAGGAGTAAAGAAACCATTCATGCTTTCCTCGTCTTTTTTTATTTGCATACATCATTAAGATATTCAATCGTATTGACAAATGAACAACATTTTCTTCCAAGCCATAGTGGTCTTCTCTTTCCAATTTTGCGTAGCTAGGAGGTCTCTTTAGAATTATATTTTTGTTTATAGAATAAACTGAGTTTGAATACACTATTTCCCAGTTTTCTTTCGAAAATAGAAAACTTAGTTTGGATTAGTTGTGAGAATCGTGGGAATTCATGCACATATGCTTTTAATATGTACACTTTTCTCGTGGTGACCCAACTGCCAGCTTTTAAATCAAATCAAGAAACTCATCCCATATGCGTTGGCGATTTTCATCCATCATTCAAGTGAGGTGCTGTATAAATTTCCCACCATTTTCCAGCAATGTTGTTTGTGTAATTATGAAGTGTAATAACATAATGTCTCAATGACTAGAATGAAAGACAAGTGCACCAAGGATGGTATTTTTATGACAGCAAATGAGGCTGCCATTTTGAGCGAATCCAATCAGCCTTGATAGATAATATCTTGACTCTATGTAGACCATTGCAAGGGGCATGAGTCAAAGTAAAATTACTGCAAATCATGGAATAAAAGCAGCCAAGTGATGTGTGATCAGTTGTGACATGTGACCACCTGACTCGCAGGAGCCATGGTGAGGCTAGAACGGGCTGAGCTGGGTTTGACTTGAAGGTACGGAGTAGGTGGATGCCAAGCAAATGATGCCTTGGGCAGGGAATGTTAAGTAGGGGACGCTTTGGGCAAGACGGAACCCTTTACAAGCAAATGACAAGCTCACCAGTCTGCTCTCACCTACGCAGAGGCAGAGCCAGGGGGGCTCATAGTGGGCCTGGTGCCCCCTCAAAAAAAAAGAATAAAAAATAATTTACTTGTACATTTTAGAAAATTTCACTTGTCCTATATAAAAATTTTAAAAAATAATATTTCTGTTCTCTTGTGTCTACAGTCTGTATTCCTTTGCTTTTGTTGACTCTTTTTCTTATGCTTGTTCACTTGTAAGGGAGTACCCTCCCACTGGTCTAAGGATCATGTTTAGTGGGAATCCCTGTCTGCTGCTTCGGCCATCCTATGTAAGCAAGTTGAGATCATTCTCTTTTCTTACCTCTCTCGTGATGTACTAAGCTTTTCTCTATAAATACATTGCGAGTTTCTTTATTCACACGTGTTTTTATGCACTTTGCTTCCAAATGCTCTTTGCGCCCTTTTGATGGTTTGATGGCTGACGACAAATAGCTTTGCCGTGCTGCACGAACTGAAGTTGTCAACACGTGACAACTGGTATCAGAGCCACGTTCGACTCAATCTGGGGAAACGGTTGGAGAGTCGGTGTAAAAAAACATGCCAACGAGCATTGATCGAGGATGACGTCCTGGCGACTCAATACAATGTGCGATGCACCTAGGGCAAGGGAATATCCAGTCCAACGAGATGGGTGCATGACACGGTCAGGAAGACCTAGCCGAAGTTGTTAACAAGCTCGTTGTCGACGTACCCACTCTAGAAGAAGTGTTGGGCAATGCAGCCGAGTCCTTCAAGGAAATGAAAGACAAAATGAAGACCATGAGGGAATAGATGGTGGACCTTATGGCCAAGAATAGGTCACTTACTGACATAGTGACCACACTGCAAGCTGAAGTGAAGTAACTTCAAGCAAGGAACTGCACGCTACATGACAAGTTTCTGTAGGTGGAGGTGAAGATCGACTATCAAGGGTCGATGTCTAAAGACCAACAAAGTACAATGGAAATCGGGATAGTCGAGTGATTGACAACTTTTTTGTTCCAAGTGGAATACTACTTTGACCTTTAGGGTGTTGTGGGAGATGATCTTCAAGTCAAGACTGTAGCCATGCTACTTGGGGAGATGTTGTTGTTTGGTGGAGACAGAAACGACTTGACATTCAAAAGAGGATCTACAGAATAGACACTTTCGATGACTTTCAGCAAGAGTTGAGGAATTACTTCATCCCCCAATGCAAGACGATAGGCTTATCGAATGGTCGGTGAATTGAAACACATAAGATCCTTGCGAGACTATGTGAGGACCTATCAGAGGCTCATGTTGATTGGTTTATTTTGGGACTTCAACCTTGGGCACAATCCGAAGTGGAAAGAGGCAATCCAGAGACCTTAGAGGATGCTGACGTGACAGCAGAGTGTCTTGCAGACACCCAACGCAAAGCTATATGTTACCTTCAAGCCATCAAAGAAGCCTGATCATGGAGGAAAGAAGGAGGACCGACAAGAACCTAAAGGTGAATCATCGACCCAACACCAAGGTGAGAAGAAACCTTTCTTTCATAAGAACAACAATCACCAAAATAAAGTGGTAGGTTGTTGGCTCTGCGGAGAGAGGCATCTAACCAGTCAATGTCCAAAGTGCCTAACAAAAGAAAATGAAGCGAATACTTCAAGACAATCTGCTAATGCGGTATAAGGTGAAGAATGAGAAGGACCAAAGAAGAGTGCACTTCAACTTTTGAACACTTTGAAAACGGAAAAAAAAGTGCAAGTGACATCGACACTTTCAATGGACTCATGTACCTAAAGATTCTGATAAATGGAAACCCTACGATGGCTATGGTAGACACGGGTGCCACGCACAACTTCGTCTCAGATGAGGAGGCAAGGAGATTGGGTTTCACCCTTGAGAAGGGAGAGTTACGCATGAAAGCGGTGAACTTAGAGCCAAACCCATCCATGGAGTGGCCCGAGATGCGATCGTGAAGATTGAGAGTTGGTTAGGAACAACCAACTCCTCAGTGGTCCCAATGGATGATTTCTGCATGATCCTAGGCATGGAGCTCCTTACCACAGCAAAGATGGTCCCAATACTGCACTTGTGTAGTATCAGTATTATGGATGAGAAGTCTCCTTGCATGGTCCTAGTGATATCAATAAAGAAGGATAAGGGCAGGCCGTGTTGTTATCTTCTCTTCAACTGAAGCATGATACTTGCTTGGTGGCAATGAGGAAAGTACCCAAAAACTCCCTTCGTTTGGTCCTAGAGATGCTTGCACCTGTCATAGAGAAATTCACATGGACAATGCCCGCGGAGCTCCCTAGATGGCTGCCACCTCGACGTGAGGTGGATCACGTCATAGAACTGACCTGATTCCTAATGCCAAACCCCCGACAATGGCACCCTATCGAATAGCCCCTGGTGAATTGAAGGAACTTCGACGACAATTGGATGAGATGCCAGTTGGAGGTATAATCAGACCCTTCAAAGCTCCTTTTGGTACGCCAGTGTTATTCCATGCAAACATGATAACTCCAAAAGATTATGTGTGGATTATAAGGCATTGAACGATAAAGAACAAGTATTCTTTACCTTTGATTGCTAGATCTTTTTATCAACTTGGTGGAGCTCGGGCATTTTCCAAGTTGGATCTTCGATCAGGATATTGGCAAGTTCGGATTGTTGATGGTGACAAGCCGAAGACAACTTGTGTCACTCGCTATGGTGCATTTGAATTCTTGGTAATGCCGTTTAGTTTGACGAATGCCCCTGCAACCTTTTTTACTCTAATGAACAAGATATTCTACCCATATTTGGATAAGTGTATGGTGGTCTATCTTGATGATATCATAGTGTACAACGGCTAGATGGAAGACTATGTGGGACACCTACGAACAGTGTTTCAAGGTGCTAAAGGAAAATGAACTGTATGTCAAGCGCAATAAGTGCCTATTTGGCCACTAAGAAATTAGTTTCCTCGTTCTCATTGTGGGAAAAGGTAAGCTACATATGCACAAAAAAAAGTGAGAGCCATTTAAGAATGGAAAACGTCGGCTAATGTACTGGAGTTACGTTCTTTTCTTGGCTTGGTGAACTACTATCGGTGATTCATTGAGAGATATTCTTTGATAGTTGCACCTCTCACTGACTTGCTAAACAAGAACCGAACTTGGGATTGCGAGAAACTTGAAGAAGATGTCTTTGATCAATTGAAAAGGGTCCTGACGCAAGAGCCTGTGCTCAGGTTACCCGACCATACTAGGAAATTTGAAGTTCACATTGGTGCTTCAAATTTTGCGATTGGCGGAGTGTTGATGTTGGAAGGTCATCTAGATGAATATGAAAGCAAGAAGCTCAAAGATGCAGTACGTCGGTACTCCGTGCATGAAAGAGAAATGACGGCCATTATCCACTGCCATTGCACGTAAAGAAATTACTTGTTGGGAGCTCAAATTGTGATGAAGACTAATAACATAACCACAAGCTACTTCCAGACTCAAAAGAAGTTGACCCCAAAGCTGGCCCAATGGCAGGAATTCTTGGTGGAGTTTGACTTTGCCTTGAAGTACATGGTAGGAATGACAAACATCGTAGCCGATGCGCTAAGTTAAAAGGCAGAGTTGGTAGCAACTCGGACGACATCAAACGAAACATTGCTTGAAAGTGCTCTTCTCAGGCGGATTCGAGAAGGCAAGAAGCAGGACCCTGTGGCCAAGTACTTGGTCGTGGCTACTGAGGTGGGAAAGATGCGACAATTCTGGTTGCAAGATGAACTTCTAATTTCAAAGGGCGGAGGTGTGTTCGTGCCTAGATGGGGAAACCTTTGCAAGAGTTGCTGAAGGAATGTCATGACTCGTTATGGCAGGCCGTCCTGGCCAGGAGCGGACATTGGTGCCCCTTGAACGTGGCTACTACTAGCCACAAATGAGAGATGATGTCGAGGCATACGTAATGACTTGCTTGATTTGCCAACAGGATAAGGGAAAAAATTAGAATACTGCCGGCCTCTTGGAGTCTCTGCCTATTCCAAAACGTCCATGGAATGCGTTTATTGACGTCCACCAGAGACTTGAGATTTGGAAGCAAAAAGTGTTAGGTCTCTCAGTTTGGTGAGGCATTGCCAGTGGCCTCCCAAGCTAATGATGTCCTCAGAGAAAGAGCATGTCGTTTCATTTTTGTTGTTGTTGGGGAGTAATATTGCTCACGTCCACCAGAGACTTCAGATTGGGGAGCCATAAAGACTTAGCTTTCTCAGTTTCAGGAGGCATTGCCAGTGGCCTCCCAAGCTGATGTCCTCAAGTGAAACAAGACAGACTCAAGTATTCCAGTTGAGAGGGACCCACAACCACTGAGGCACCCTTCCCCATTTGACCTTCTCATCAACATTTGTGTTGTCTCTCAATTGGAGACTCTCGAGGGAGGGTAGAAATGTCGATATCCGTGATGGCAATGAATATGGCAGTAGTACTGCTGATTCTGAATCCAACCCCAACTCAATGAGTTAGGTGGTTGCTCAAGCAATTTCCATCCAATCTTGCACTTGGGCAATTCCACACTGACAGCCTTTGGAGCTGAGTCGCTTGACCCTCATGCCCTGCCAGCTCCGATAGAGCGTAAATCCAGCCTTCTGTCTGCATCATTGGACATTTGTAAAAGAGCGCCTCTCTTAAGCATGGCATAGAAGTAAATGTTGACTCCCAGTTTGGCAAATACAGTACTACCAGTTCCTCAAGTGAAGGAAGGTGAGTAGGGTGCAGCTTCAAAATGTCCAGGCCCCACAGCTTCAACCTCATTAAAGCTGGCATGTGATCATCAGATACTTGCTCTAGCCTAGGACAAAGGCTCACATCGCACAACTCCAATGCAGGCATGTTAGCGAGAGTCTTCAGCCTTTCACATCTGCACACAGTCAACGACTTGAGGGCAGGCAAGTCACCAATTTTGTAGAGCCCATCACAATTCCAAATCTTCAAGGACTCCAGCAAAGGCATCCTCGGCAATTCACACAATGTTGGCCATTCGCTGACCTCTAATTCTTCCATTGATTTAATTCCTATCACTGTTGCACACAAGGTTGGGCAACGTTCTAGGCATAGCATCTGCAGCTCCATGTAGTTGGTGTCCAAATACCACACAGGCCTATCTCCTTCATAATCGCAAGTTCCAAAGCCTCCAGCAAACCCCTCTGCTCAGAAGCACTACCCATTGTGTCATGCTCTCCCACTTGGAAGTCCAATTTCACCCTAATTAGCTCACGCTTCTCCTTAACCTGTGCTTGCTTTGCATCAATTTCTTCACCCTTCCCCACCCAAACCTTCTATTGACAATTCCCCCTTCAGTTTGTTCAAGTCCTTTTGTTCCTTAATATTGCATCCTCTTGTATCCCCCTTGTCATCGCATACCATAAACCTATGCAAGGTCCGTAAATTCCTAAGCTTCCCCAAGCCTTCTGCCATAAATTCTAATTTCTCTGTATCTTTCAGCTCAAGATACCTCAAGTTGCACAGTTCACACATTTCCTTGTGCAACTCTTCAATTGTACTATAACTTAAATCCAATATTTGCAATTTACAGAGTCTGCTGATTGAACTGGGCAACCGACTCACAATAGAACAGCTTAGATTGAGATATTTTAGAAGTGAAAGGTCTTCAATGCAGTTTGGCAGCTCAGGCATCGCAAATCTCTCCAATGACAACACCCTCAACCACTTGAAATTCGTGGTTAAGTGTTTAATATAAACCAGAGAAAAGTCTAACAAGGAATCGAAATTGGAATTGGAATCAGAATTGCACAACAATGTGCGCAACTTTCTTGCTGCTCCCGAGGCATTATGCTTGGGCGCTTCTGCATCATGGACACCAAGTAATGACAGATGGCGGGTGTGCTTTGTAGCTGAGGCA